>NC_088341.1:38922500-39107500 GCF_036884655.1 Musa acuminata AAA Group
AGCCCCTTTATTGTCACCTCCTTCCCGCTCCCCACATTGACGTGCTCCAACCCCGAGTACCGGTCCATCAGGAAGACCACCGCGTCGGCGAGGTCATCCACGTGGAGGAACTCCCTCAGAGGCGAACCCGTGCCCCAGACGACCACCTCCTTGGCGCCGGAGATCTTGGCCTTGTGGAAGCGCCGGATCAGGGCCGGAAGGACATGGGAGTTCTCCGGGTGGAAGTTGTCGTGGGGGCCGTAGAGGTTGGTCGGCATGGCGGAGATGGCGTCGAGGCCGTGCTGGATCCGGTAGGCCTGGCACATCTTGATGCCGGAAATCTTGGCGACCGCATACCACTCGTTGGTAGGCTCGAGGGGACCGGAAAGAAGGGCGGATTCTGGGATGGGCTGAGGGGCGAGCTTAGGGTAGATGCAGGAGGAGCCGAGGAAGAGGAGCTTGCGGACAGCGCCGCCAGCACAGCGGAGGGCGGCGTCGATGATGTTAGTCTGGATCTGAAGGTTGACGGAGATGAAGTCGGCGGGGTAGGTGGAGTTCGCGTGGATGCCGCCGACCTTGGCGGCGGCGACGATGACGTAGCGGGGGCGCTCGGCGGCGAAGAAGGCCTCCACGTCGGCCTGTCGGGTGAGGTCGAGCTCGGAGTGGGTGCGCAGGAGGAGGTTGGTGAAGCCGAGAGCGAGGAGCTTGCGGTGGATGGCCGAACCGACGAGGCCGCGGTGGCCAGCGATAAACACCTTTACCGCCGTATCGGAGAGGAACGAGCCGATCACCTCCATGGCCTCGGATTCGACTGCACCCATCTCGCTAATCCGGGAGAATGGGAGACGGAGGAGATCGCCGGATCCTTGTCGTGGCGGTGCTGCGGGGAGGAGATCGTAGGAAGAACTGCCAGTAATAAATGGGGAAACTAGAAATGGGGAGGGCCATGAGAGCAGCACGTGACCATACATACCTATGCATACAAGGTGGATCGGGCCCAATTTGAAGATCCGAATGCGATTTGGTTTGCATCTTGCGGGTGAACTCGTGTTATCTGAAGATCCGATTGTGAGATCCGAATTCATTTGCGTCCTGGACGTTCAGTTCCTGCCACGTGGCTCTCTCCCGACCTTTCTTAACTTGACGAGACCCGACGATATCCGAACTTGAAGCGATTGAGATACTATCACCGCCCCGTGCGCTTACCACCACATGCTCCCACTCAATCTATCGTCACACTTTCCGCCTTCTGCTTCCGATGGCTCTACCGTCCTGCTTGCCTTCGCTCCAAAAACCGTCTCCTCGCGTCTTCGCCGCTTTCCTTCGCCGACCCCTCCTTGTCGCTTCGACCAAGGGGAAACCGGGTGCCGCCACTTCCCGCCAGAGATGGCGTCGCGGGACAGGGTCGGTGGCGGCGGGACCGATGTCGACTGAGGAAGTGCTTCTGCGTCCAGAGGAGGAGGAGGTGAAGGAGGAATACGATTGGAGGGAGGAGTGGTACCCACTGTATCTGACGGCGGAGGTGCCGGAGGACGCCCCCTTGGCCCACACCGTGTTCGACGAGAAGATCGTTCTGTTTCGGGATGGTAACGGCGTCATCCGGTGCTTCCAAGATCGGTGCCCCCACAGGTACGATTGCTATGTTCTTTCTTGAAATGTGTACTTTGATAATCATTAGAAACTTGGAGTTCGATAGCCATGAAACCTCTTGCTCACAAAATCTTCAATTAAGAACGCGATCCTCTCAGCAAATAAACCAACATAGAAGCAAATCTGAGCCACAATTGACGCAGGAAGAGGTATCAAGCTAGAACTGAATTGTGTAAGAAAGAGGCCCTTTTTGAATCTTAATCTCTTCTACAATGTCTTTGGACAGCATGCATTTCCTTTGCGGTTTTCGCAGGGGCCATCTGCATCCATTTGGATGGAGCTCCTACAAGACCTACTGATCTGTTAGGAAAGCTAAAATTGTAGTATAAAATGCTTACATTCAGGGACCAAACTTAGATGAGTATTATGCTAGAATGCAGAATTCCACATTTGTGCTTGAGAATATAATTTGTGGAGGAAGAGGTGAGAGATGACAACACTAAGGGAAGTCGAGAGTTTTCATGTATAAAAGAAAAGAAAAAGAGATGAAGGCATCAGCTAGTTTAGCTGATGAATCCCATCTTCATCACTTATCCTTTGTCAAAGAAAAAAAAATAAAAAGAGAGTTTGTGGTGTTTGAATGGCTTAGATCATGTTGGAGATGAGATGGAATGAGCATCTCTTCTGTGGGTGTAGGGGAGTCGGAACAAAGAGCTTGCCATGAAAAAGATATATTTGGTGTTTAATAGTCGAGGAACTCTAAAAAATCAAGGGAATAAAGAAATGAAAACCTGTACTTTAGTTTAGATATAAACTCTATCTATCTTCTAAATGAAATACGATATACTTCATCTATCTTCTCTTAATGTATGTGAACATGTTCCATGGCATAGTTTGTTTCAATGATGCTAATTGGACTAGACATTTGTGATGTACAACAAAACCAAATCTAGAGCTTTTGATCATAAAGCTTCTAGGCTGGCATGTAAGTATATACTGTCTAGGACCATGAATCGACCACTTAGAAGGCTAGAACTCATCCTTTTTCATTTTTATGACAATCTTGAATTTATCAGCAGAAAGCAATGAATTGGTGTTGAATCTGGAAGGATATAGTCAATCATTAATGTTCAAGAATGATATGCTTATCTTCCTCAAAAGATGATGTAAATTCCATTCTTATTCTGGAGTTCATCGACACATCAGGATGTATTGTCTTAGAAGGGTCCTTAGATGTCCTCAAATGATGTGCAGGTTGGCTAAACTTTCTGAAGGTCAACTCGTTGATGGAAGATTAGAGTGCTTGTATCACGGTTGGCAATTTGGAGATGATGGTAAATGCTTAAAGATACCTCAGGTCTCCATATAGTCCTTTTGTTTGAAACTCTATCATCAATTATTTTGTGAATTTGTTGTATTACTGTATGGCAACTTCTCATCAGTTTACCCTTGACTTAGAAATGTGTCCGTGAAGGACGAAGAGCTACAATTAACATGGAGAAAACACTTCTCATTTGTGGCTGCAGCTACCAGATGGGGCTCGAATTCCTCGGTCTGCTTGTGTTAGAACCTATGAAACTAAAGACTCTCAGGGAGTCGTATGGGTTTGGATGTCGGACAAGAACCCACCAGATGAGAACAAGCTCCCCTGGTTTGAACACTATGCAAGGCCAGGCTTTCAAGATGTCTCCACAATCCATGAGCTCCCATATGATCACTCGATACTTCTTGAGAACTTCATGGATCCTGCTCATGTTCCTATATCACATGATCGAACAGATTTTTACTCCAAACGAGAGGATGCACAGGCATTGTTGTTTGAGGTGACCAAGCGCAGTGGCAGGGGTTTCGCAGGATCCTGGAGCAAATCAAAGCCTCCAGCTCTGACTAATCTCCTACGTTTTGAAGCTCCTTGCATTCTTCAAAATAGCAATGAGTACATCGACAAGGATGGCACCAAACAGTATGTCTCGGCTCTCTTCTTATGCCGGCCTACTGGGCAAGGCAAATCCATGGTCATCATACGGTTTGGATCGACACTGAGGTCCCCTATTGTCAGATTGCTTCCAACCTGGTTCTTCCATCAGAATATTTGCAAGGTCCTCGAACAAGACATGGGCTTCTTGTCATCACAGAACGAAATCCTCTGGAAGGAGAAGGCACCAACGGGAAGGTTGTACATCAACCTCAAGTCTTGCGATACTTGGGTTGCCGAGTACAGGAGGTGGAAGGATAAGGTAGGCCATGGCATGCCTTATTTTTTTGGTCATAACTCGTGCTCACTTGCTGAAGACCCTGCAGTTGTAGAGCATGCCCCTGCTGGGCTGACAGCTGGGATTTCTTCTTCCATGCCTGCCAAGGGTGCAACCGGAGACATTCATGCTCCAAACCCTATTAATCGCTACTTCCGCCACATAGTACATTGCAAGGAATGCAGAAGTGCTGTTAAATCATTCCAAGTTTGGAGGAATGCCTTTGTTTTTATGGCTTTTACTTCCATTTCTATGGCCATTCTGGCATCAAGAAGGCAGTGGAAGGCTTTCTTTTTAGTTTCAGCTGCATTTTGCATGGCTGGAGCACATGCATGCTCCTCGGCACTTTCCCTTATCAAAACCAACTTCATTCGGGGCCACAGGAGATTGTAAGTGGAGATTGATTGGATTCTCCTTGTGTAAGATCAACGGATATATACCACACTGGTTGATAACAATTCTGTATAAAAAGCTGTTGAATCTGATCATAAGTTTTGAATGGTTGATTCGGTGTGTTTCCCTTCTGTGTGCATTCTCAACTTTCTGCAGTCTTGGTCATACTGGTAACATGTACTCGAATTCCCTCATAACATATGATGTGGTGGCTCTCAGTTCTAAGTTATTGCTTCTTGAGATATGATATGATAGTTGAAATCTCTCGGTTATAAGGAATTTATTCTCAAACTAAAATCTAAAGAGGCCACTTGATGGAATAAGTTATTAACGTCCTGGTTAGTTCGCATTCGATTATTCGATTATCCAATGTGCTTTTAAGATAGAAACGTTAATATCTCAAGGTGTTACCTGCATAAAAATTGAGATCAAGAAATATTTTTTGTTCCTTTAATGCTTAAGTTACTAACTCGAGATATATTGATGTGGACATAAGTGATAAAAGAAAAAATAATTTCTTTTTTAATTATCTTAAAGAGTGATTTTTTTTTAAATTATGTTAAATAATATTTTATGAAATATTTTATGAAATATTTTATGATGAAACGACCACTCATTTTCACCATTCTATGGTTAGTAATGTTTTGGGCGAGATCACACGTGTTCTAGCAAAGCTTTCTGCAGATTGAAAGGAGAATAAACGGAAAAGAACATAACCGAGAACCTCACATGCAGAAGCAAAAGAACGTAGAGATATCAATGTTCACGCTTATTAACCCATCCATGCATGCGTTGGTCGAGGCCTCCGATGCGTCTTCGTCAACCGCGGCCACCCCCGGAGCCAAACCCTGATCCATAACCAGACCCCTCGCCGTAGCCTGAACCAGACGCAGCCCCGTAGCCTCGACCCTGAGCAAAGCCATACCCACCGCCAAATCCATGACCTACTGCGCCACTGGATGATCTCCCATTGGAACCAGTCCATGGATTGTAAGGACCGAAACCAAAGCCAGATCCGCCATTGGAAGCTGACGTTGATGCTCCACCGGAAGCAGACCACGAGCTGGACCCTGATCCGGAGACGGATGACGACGATGAAGAGCCGGCGTTGGAAGCCGCGTATGAAGCTCCGTCGGAGCCGGAGATTGCTCCTGAAGCAGCATATGATCCCGCTTCAGCAGAGGCCCCCGAGCCTGCCCTCGAGCTCGAGCCTGACGTAGAACTCGCGCCGCTGCCGGAACCGGACCATGCGCCGGAGCCCTGCGTCCCTGAGGTCGAGCCGGAGCTGGAACCGGATTCGGCGGCAGAGCTAGAACCGGAGCTCGAGCCCTCGCCCGACGCGCCATAAGATCCACTCTGTGATCCGGAGAAAGCATTGGAGCCCGCCTGCGAGCCGCCACCCGATGGCGAGGACGAGTCGCAGTCCGGGCCGGAGCGTGCTCTGCCCCTGCTGGGAGCAGTGTAGTATCCGCCACGGGCGGTTGAATCAGCGGCGGAGCCACTACCGGAACCGACAACATCGGATCCGCCACCGTAGGTGGAGCCACCGCCGGCGATCGATCCACCTCCACCTGCGGCAGACGACGCACCGGAGCCACAGCGAGAGCCACAGCGGTTTGAACCAGAAGCAAACCCGATTCCGTCGCCAGCGGCCGAGCCACCAGCAGGCGCACCAAAGGATCCTCCACCGGCAGAAGAACCAAAAGCTGAGCCAGCACCGGAACCGACAACATTGGATCCACCACCATAGGAGGACCCAATGCCGGCACTGCCAGCGGCCGAATCGCCGCCATTGGCAGCAAACGACCCTGCACCTGAGCCCTGACCATAACCACACCCGTGGCCACAGTTCCCAGAACCGGAAGCAAACCCAACGCCATTGCCAGACGAAGCATAAGAATCCCCATTAGGACCGGACCATGCACCGTAGCCCGTCCCGGCGCCTGAGCCGGAAGCAAAAGCAGAGCCGGAGCCGGAGCCGGTGCCGGTGCTACCATCCAGGCCAAGCCCCAGGCCGACGCCGAGCCCGACGCCGCCCCCCAAGCTCACACCCAGATTTTTCCTCACTGACCTGGCTCTCGCCACGCCCGAAGAAAGTAAGAGCGCAAGGAAGATGGCCATAATAGTCTCGCGAGGCGCCATGGTTAATCACTGGTTGATGTGGACGAGGAGGGCTGTTCGGCCGGAGTATTTATGGGCGGGCGAGGGGTGTTAAACTACGAGGAATTCACATGGCGAGAACAGTAAAAGGCTCGCGAGGCCACGTAGACGTGCGATCGGATTTGGCGGCACGCCTGTTGGTCGCGGCCGTCGCCATGTCAAGCGGGACGATGCCCTCGCGTGGGCTCACCTAATTCCTTGGAGGCTCGTCCCTGGTTCCATTTGGCACCAGGAGCATCGATTCGCTGCATATGCAGGGACAGAGACCGGAACATTCTGGAAATGGACCGGACCTAGCTTTCTTGGGCCGGTCTCATCATCTTAGTTTAAGCCGAGGGTTTGAGTCCACATATGACATCTTAGTGTGTACCAGGCGACTCTCAACGAAAACCTCAAAAGCACTAACACATACAAAAGGTCTGAAGATTCTAATAAATGCTTCAATTTGAGCTATCCAATTGTATTATCTACACATTGGCTTCATGAAATTAACATTACAGAACCAGTATTGTTTTACATGATTCAGAAAACATGAAATATAATCCGAACCTATAAGCTTTGGGACAAATCGGGACTAACATGTTTGCAATTGTCAGATACTGTAGATTAGAGAACTTGCATTATACTACAAGTTCGATTTGGCTAAGATCGGTCCAGAGAAGAAACCGGCGAGGCCTGCCGAGAAATCTGGCTTGCCAAGCTGGCTCTTCATTTTCGTAAACAAAGCCACTCTTTCCGTACAGCTTTAGTGCTGCTTCGTTGTCAACAGCAACATGTACGTAAAGATCATTTATACCTGATACAAAAAAATACAGCGTAAATAAATTTTGATATTGGGTGAATTCAAGAGTAAAGGGAGTTGTCTGATTAGGCTGCATCATATGTAGTACTCGTGCTTGCGAGTCTCAGGTGGACAAATCACAAGCATAAAACAATTTTCTAAGGCAGTGTTAGTGGGTTCATGTCCAGAAGAATAATGGGTCACCATTTTAGATTATTATTCTAATAAAACAAAAAAAAAATCCTCGTCTCTTTCATGGCCTTCAGACCTTTAATTCCATATGTAAGCTCAATCATTTGCTGATCATAACATGTCTAAGATGATAAAAACCAAACTGGTTTGGTATACTCGATAAAATCTGCTTATGAACAACCAAAAATCTTCCTAACTTCTCATTGATGTTGATTAACCTTCTTTATGTCTTAGTGAGAATGTATTTCACCACATAATGATCAACAAGTTAATTATTTTCAAAACACAATTATGCAAAGAAGGATAAATATTCATATTAATGACTCGTAGAAGAGACGATTACCCCAACGGCGAGCAACTGCTTTCGATTTGGAGACTATTGCAAATCCCAAACCATTTCTTTGCAGCTCCTTGGCAACACAGACATTACTTAAATATGCCCTCATGAGACCAGCTCCCAGTACCTGTAAAAGTTGCTTAATTGTGATGAATAAATTAATATCAAGTTTCTTCGAAAGAACAAATATGAAGCAATGGAATACTAACTAAAGCAATCAATAATAAATTGATAAACCTAGACACAAATATAAGTTTGGAAAAGCATACAAAGGATTCATTGTTGCTCAAGTTTATGATCATGTAATCAATAACAAATTAGGAACAATTGTTTAAACCAATTACAAATGAGAAGCCAGTGGTCTTAAACAATTGACCAATCATGAACTAAATGAGAGCACACAGCAGACAAACTGTACCTTTGAGAAAAAAACATTAGTAGCTTGAAATTGAACCTGCTTGTGAAATTTGAGGTAAACAAGGTAATCTGCTTAAAGGTTATTGCTTTTTGTTTTGAGCAGTCATATGGATCATATAATATTTTACACTTTTCAGCATCCAACATCAGCAACTGCTCTTGCAAAATTAGCTAAATTTATGAACTGTGATGAAATATTTGTCCCACAGATAGCTTTCTCTGTGGAATCTTTAGCCCACCAACACAAATGTATCAGGCATCATGCAACATAACTGCATTCTAACCAATTCCATCCATGTGCATATTATTGAAGATTCATCAACAGATTCCATGCACAATTAACACGGCAAAAACTGTCATTATAGGTAGCTAGAGAACAAAATGGCAACCATTACCCATTCAGACTGAAAGAATCCCAGTAGATAAGGTCAACCAAAACACTTTTTTTTTACAACAATCAAGAATCAATTCACCATCGAAATACGCTATATGTAGACCATACCTCAGGCCTCTTTCCTGTCAACTCATCAGCTAATTTGAGACATTGGTTGATATCTAGGGTCGCCACAACTACTCGATCTTCTCCATTTTGAGAAAACTGCATATTCATAAAGCACAAGTGAGACACCTTATAAATGCTCGACATATTTTCACTAAAAAATAACTAACTAAAAACTACTTTCCTTTACTTTTCTATTCTAAGAAAATCTTGTATTCGTAAATTATGAGAATGTAAACAGTGAAAGATCCATTAGTCAAATCAAGAAAGATAGAAACAGGAAACCTTGATGACACATGTTGGAAGTATTAAAACCTAAAATTGTCTAGCATATAAACAAGTAATCAGATCCTCATTAGTCTACCTCAGTAATCCATACCTTAGAGAAATGATCTTTCAGACAACAACTTAAGTAGGGAAAAGTAAAATGGCCTAGAACTAAACAAAACATTCACCTTATGCAGAGTGACTGGACATAGCCCAAATTTGAAGGGCTGTTTAAAAGGTGAAAAGTCCAAATAACTTGCAATTGCAATTCATTATCTATAACAGGACACTCGTTTAACTGAAACAGAGCTATTTCCAACTATTCCTTCTCCTCGTAATAATCACAATTCAAAAATGAATTTATATGGCTTAATCATACGGAACTTGAAATACCTGCTATAGTGGCAGTTGAGAAATGCAACCTCATCAATAATCTAACTGTCACCTATATCAAGCTCCATTGACTCAGAAAATGCTATTCATGTTAGAGAATAACAACTTAAAATGAAAATGTATGTGAACTACCAAGACAGAGCCTCAAATAAAAGTGATAAGGGCAAATTAAGGCCCAAATCTCAAAAAAATTATGATTATGCCTACATGATTCTTCATTGATCAAGACACTATTACATCAACCGAAAAAGCTGGAAAACCTATAAAGATCACATGTCAAATTTCGCTTCCAGTAAGGTGTGACCAGTGATCAGAATAGAATGAAACAGAAGTGCTTTCTCCTGTTGGAGGGATTGCATTGCGTGAAGGACAAATACAATAACTTATTATGACAATAATTGCTTGCATGATTGACTTGAGTTTCAACAGCATTGTTTCATAGACCTGCTAAGTTTAGCATCTTGGCTACAGTTCACATACCTTTATTTAAAAAACATTATAGTTCTGAACATAATTTTGAGGGCATAAAAAATCATTGCAGTTTAACTAGTTAGCACCATGCCAAAAACTTGAGGGAGAAACCTGAACTAATACGTCCATGCAAAAACTAAGGTGCATGTGGTGCCCATGCCGACCAGCCGGACTGTCAATAAGTTGGTTCAAGTCTGGTTGGGACCTAACAAACATAAGTAATTTGTTAGGTTGAGTTGAAACAGGTTGGATCAATTTGGGTTCATGATTAAGGACATGTTTTCCATTGTGTTCTCAGACAAATAACTCAAGTGGAATCATATCAGGTGGACTTTCACCTTGTTGTCACAGAAAAACACTTGGCTTGAACTGGACCAACCAGCCAACAGATAAAGATTTCTAGACCAAAGCCCAACCATGAACTGAATGTGCCACCTTAAAAGGGTCAGTTTGGGATTGGTGAAGTGGGATTTCATTTGTTGGTTGTCAAATTTGCCACTTCATAGTTAGCATAACATGCACCACAAGGGCTTCAAAATCAGTCAAATCTATGAGTCAACAAATCATGATGAGTTGACCATCTAAGACCTTGTTAATCAGAGACGTTCTTTTCATAATTACAAACAATTATAATATGCTAAGCCAATGCCTTGGATTGACCCGACGTTTATGGGGAACATTCCTCCTGCATTTTTCTTTGATATGCTTTAATAAATACTTTTTTATTTTAATTTTAGTAGAATTTCACCTATAGGTACTTTATACTTGATTGCGCATTTATTTATACTAAATTGAATATTTATTGTAAGTATCTTAGTACAAATCTTGAGCACTTTTTAAAATATTACTTAGAAGCGAGGAGGAGTAAACCATATAAAAAGATGAGGGGGCAGAACTGCAAATCAATTTACTAGCACATGCATTATATGCACTTATAAGCTCTTAAAATACACAACAAGATTACCTGATTAATGATAACAGATCATTGAGAAAGTATTTGTGGATATTGAAAAAGCACTTTTTATTGCAAAGGTCCTATGTGATACATTGAAACAAGGAGCAAGAATAAGCTCCTGTTCTGTACTAATTGCGTGTATAGAAACAATAGTGCAATATGTTCTTGATACATATGCGATACTCCCCTGAATTCATAGGCACCAACATAATAAAGATGCCAAAATTTTAGTTTACGACAGCAGTTGTAAATTATAGTTCATAAAAAGATCATCATACCATACATGCAGAGCAAAGGCCATCGGCATGGCCTAACAATGGTGATAACGGCAGTGTGGCATTTATGCAAGAAACTCTTTTGAATCCAATCCTTTTACCATCAATGCGATCCTTCAATGCTTCAAACTCCCTCTCTTCCAGATGCCTCCTCTGATCCTAACAGAACTTGAAAACGAATAAATACCATCAGTATCACACACATGAGCTACGAAACCTGCACTTTGCCGAACAATTAAAGAGGATTACTTGGACTTGTTTTTCTCCCTTGGAAACCCTAAGTTCAAGACCTATGAAATGCCAAATTCAGAGACCAACTAACTAATGGTCGAGGATATCAAGCACCAAAACCCTATTGACTATAAATTTGGCAACGACCATCAAGAAATAGATCGAAGGAATGACAGGGACGAAGATCCAGAGATTTCGGAAATGCTCACCTGGTCACCGGATGACTGGTCAAACTCGTCGTAGAAGGTGCGAACCCGGAGGCGGACGGCCGCAAGGAGCTCGTCATCCGACTCGCACTCCTTCACGGCCAGAGAAGCCGCATCGAGGGCCAGGGGCTCCTGCTGGCAGAAGCGGAAGGCGGCGGGGCTAGCGCCGGAGAAGCCAGCAACCTCGAGAGACGGCCGGATCTGCGGGGCGCAGAGGAAGGGAAGAGCCCCCAGCTCTCTCCAAGACGCAGAACAGGTGGCATTAGGTTTCGGATATGGAAGGATCAAGCGGCGGTACAGATGGATCGGGGAAGAGAGGAGGCGGCGGCGGTCGAAGTGGCGACGAATGGGCCGTGTAGCGGCGGACGAGGAGAGCAGCGCCATCATCGTCGTTTCCTTCTTCGATGGTCTTCTCTCGACCTCAACGCACGAAGAAGAATCTCGTATTTTAATTTATTTATATAGATATAGATGGATAAATAACATGAGATAGTTAAATGAGCAGCTGAGGCGATTTCTCACAAAGGTCCCCTATTTAGGGATTTTTTAATATGGTATCATTTTTTGTATTTTCCGTAAATTATTTTATTTTATTAAATACTTCAAATCTTATTAAGTAATGTTTTAATTATAACTATGATTAGTATCCATAAAATTTTAACTTATATTTAATATATTTTTATACATATTAACCTCAAAATCAATCAACCTAAGATGGTGGGAGGGCATCACCATGCAATATCGTATTGTACCGGTGTTTTGAGGTTGACTCAGTACAGTACCGGTGTACCGAACGATACATCCTGGTGTACCGAATAATTTTATATATTTTTTTCATTACTATAGCACTGCTACAGTGTTATACTGTTGCACTATAATGGTACCGGACTACGTACCGATATGCCGTCGGATTAGTACGTACCGTCCATACCAAATGGTACCATTCGGTACTGCATATCATGGTCATTGCTAAAAACTTTACGGAGTAGATTATAAATATTGATTTAAATATCATTGTAATGTTTTATATCTTATGAGTGATGATAGAAAAATTATTAATAGTTGACACACGATCGTTACATAAGATCTACATCATTTTTTTATCTATCTACGACGATAATAGAGAACATAAACCTCTTTCTAATTTATTATGATATAAAATAGAAACACAAGTTTTTTCTCTTTCATAAAAAGAATTTTATTATTAAAAATTTCTTTATTCAAAAGTATAAAAAATATCATAAACAAGAAAAAAGACAACTGCTCGAGGAAAATTATTCTAGCTGACATTTGAAAACTTTAATTTTGCTTTGCGTTAGTTGGAAAACCTTCTCGCCTTGATATTCGTGGATTGAAGACCATTTCAAAATCATTTGGAATCCATCTCGAGCTATTTTAAGATATCTTAGAAGTATGATATTTATTCATTAAAGATGTTTCTATACTCGGGTTATGACCATGTTGATTAAAACGTCAGTAATAAAAATCGTATATGAATCTTTAATGACAGGTGCTCCATTCGACAACCAATTTTGTTCGTTTCTTGGTGATCATAGATAGAACTGGAATCTGATTTCTACAGGCAATTTGTGTCCCTTTGGTCTTCGTAATCCATGCTAACAATTTGATACATCGATACACAGGTGATTTCCATGCCTGCTTATCTTCTTTAGCGGCGACTGCTTGGGGCAGGACCGGGTTGAACACGGGCGAAGATGGCTGTCGGTGGAGCCTGTCCTTTGTGTTCGCGTCCACTCTGTCCCCGCTCGGCCTCCACGATGTCGCCATCGTCTCTTCGAGCCGTGCCTACCTTGTGTTCGACCGCAGACAACGCCATGATGAGAAGCGCATGTCATTCGTAGCAAGGTACGAGTTTGGTAGATGTTGCCATGATGAGACACGTAGATGCTGTCTTCTCTGCCTGGCCTGTGTGCTCACCGAGACAAAGACGACGGAGACCCAGTAACTCGATCCAGTCAACTCTTGGTGTTGCAATCGACGCTGAGGCTCTCATGCTTTGAACACGTTCAGGATTCCAGGAAGTCGTCAAGGGCGGGCTGGAATCGTCGCATCCAAATGATAAATCGGTCAACGTCAACCCCCTTCGCCCTTTTCTCTCACTCGCCGTCCGTTCCATTCTATCCCACTCTCCTCTCGGCTCTCGTCTCTCTCTCCCCATAAGGAAGAGCCAAAGGCTTGTAATAGTTCTGATTTGGCAGGGATAGATGACGAGGGATAAACGGGGATTGGGTTCGGATACCAGCGAGAAGGACGATTTGCACCCCGAGAACAAGCGGCTTAAGGTCCCCGCACTTGCGAGGTAAAATTATCGGCAACATGAAAAAAGTGCTATTTTTTTTTTCTGTTTCTTCAGGGAAACGTTGTGATTCTTGGCATGTTTTGTGATAGTTTGAGGATGATTTCTTACTTCCCAAAAGATTTGCAAGTTCTTGGACCACTAAAATGTTGCATTTGGTAGGGAATTCTATGTGATTCAGGTTGAATGTTCTGAGCGGTCCTTTAGCTGCGAGCTAGGGGAAGGACATCCAAAAAATTCTTTGAAGTTGGTATCTTCTAGCTGAGAAGATCAGAGTCTCTTCCTTGCTGCTGCGAGCTACTCTTTTCTTGCTCGTGCATCCTTCGCATTCTCATTCTTTTTGGAAGAGAGAAAATTTGATGTGACCAGTTGAAGTTTTTTACCCTTAAATGTCAATCATGCCAAACTAGTTCCATCAATTTGTGTCAGAGATTGGACATGTTACTATTCCAGGGTCTCGAACTCATCAGCAAGGGGCTGAACATTGATTAATTGTGTAATTAGATGAAGTTGGTTTTCCTGCTTTAAGACGAGAGAGCCCGTCGTTCAATAATACAAAGAAAAGACAGCTTGGCTTTCTCTATAGTCTATGGAGAATAGATCTTTAAACAAACAAAAAAAATGCTTGGAAAATTTTAATCCATTTTTACCCTTTGAACGTATATCAAAGCATTTATATGTTGTTCACAAATATTAATAGCTGATCTATCTATCTCTTTTGATTATTCAGCTATTTCAGAACGTTTTTTCTTGTCATTAAACTTTTAGAATTTTCATATGAATTTTTATTCACTTTTAAAATCCATTGTTACCCTTTGAACATATATCAAAGCATATTTATGTTGTTCACAAATATTAATAGCCAGTCTGTCTATCTCTTTGGATTATTCAGCTATATAAGTTAATTGACCGACAGATGCTTGTTTTTTTTTTCTTTTTGATTACATGTTGTGTTCAAAGTTCTGTGCACTTTGCAGAGTAATCATCGAAGCCTTGCAAATGAATGGTCTGCAGCGAATTTGTTCATCACTGGAGCCCATCATTCGTATAGTTGTATGACATATGCTTATTTCATGTCAGATTTCTTGAAACCATATTTAATGTGAAGTATTCTATAATTGGTGATCTAAGTTAGCAAATTTATCACCACAAGGGCTTTTCCTGCACCATAGTTACCGGGAAATATTCTTGGTGAAATTAGCATTTTATTGGCATTCTTTGTTTCCCTCATATTATTACTATATTTTAAATTCCTACTAGTTTCCTTTTGGAACTTACAAATAAGGTTTATGCCATATAGTTATAGTGATAATATTCTTTTCTAAACTTACCAAAGCAAGCATTCCATCTTCCTATTTACTGCTAACTGGTTTTGGTATTTCTGTTGTTAGCATTAGATAACTTATGTGATTCATTTTTTCTTGGTCGTTTGCATTTAATAATATTTAGTTAAGTTAAATATTAAATTACAATTGATGTTAATAAAAAGCTTGCCTCCAAGAAAGCAAAATATCTATTTGTGCAACACTTTTCAAAGAGAAATGTGTACCTTATTGCCTTGTGTCTGATAATTTATCTGTTCTTTAATCTTGAGTATTGTAGGAAACACAAATTAACTGTAAGAAAGGGGACACATATCTTTTGTCACTGCCTCTTTTAAGTGACCTAAATTTTTATTGGTAATATGATTCATTTCTTCTTTAACCACGAATCTGATGCTGTCTTATCATGTTTTAATAGGTCAGCGAAGAAGTGGAGCGAGCTCTAGCAAAGTTGGGTGCTGTTAGGAATGGGGAAAGGTACAGATGCCATACTATATTGATCTAATGGAACCTTTGCTATTAGTTGGTGTAGATAACTGACCATAGTTTTACATAAATACAATCTTTTCCCTTCTACTAAATGTTTTAAATAGAGGTTATATTATAAATGGCGTGTCTGCCTACTTTGAACTAGGTTTAATAAATACAAAACAGAGACTTATGGTTGGACATTGTGAGAAGTTGCATTGGGTTGTACTTGTAATTTTTTTAAGCTTAAACCATGCTTTCAAATGATTCAACAAAAAATTTGTTGTTCAAAAGCTATTGGATTTTGAAAATATAGAAGAAACACTCATTCTAAGTGGGACATGACTTATAGACCACATGATACACTTGTCTGCCGCTAAAATGATTAATGCCACAATCTATTTGTGATGTTGAGAGGAAGTGGAATTTAGAATGTTAAACTAAAGAATATGTGGGATAATTTCATTATGATGTTTACTTTTGGAAGGGACATTTATCCACTCAAGCAAAAGTTTGGTGGCTGAAGTTTATCAGTTGTTCATTGTTTGGTACCATCTACTAGAGCTTAGCAAATCCACAAATGAGAGATTTTACGAATTTAATTAGCTTGTTTATCTGAAGTTGTACCTTTGGAGTTGTTTTCTTGGTTTGCCCTTTTTCATATAAATGAAGGTGGATCCTTAGCAAGATTTATCATGAAAATTGTAAACCAAAATTGGATATAAGTATTTCCTAAATAAGTGAAGTGCACTTTTGTTTAGAGTATCTATTTTTCTTTTTTAACCTGGCTTTCTAATTCTGAGGTACAATTTCCTACAAATTCAATAACTATATGAGTTGATGATCCTAGAGAAAAGTCACAACAATTCAAGTTGGCTGATGTCTTAAGGGACTGTATGCTAAATGATGATTAATAATAAATACATAATAGATTAAAATAAAAATAATCAATAATTAGTCAATAGTATTGGCTAGCTTAGGTATACACACACACACACCATCTAAAAGACCAATATGGTTATGCTGCTTCACTTACCTAGAACCATCTCAAAGACACAGATTCTAGCTGCTTCTGGGCATTCAAGGCAGCATGTTTGAGTGTATTTGCTACATACTCGGTCAGATTCATGTCTGAATTTACCGTTGTCTTACATTATTCTTCAAAGTAATTTGATCTCCAATTTAAAGTAGAAAAATATGTTTCAACTTTCAACAGCTTTAGTCAATCATCGAAGCAATCAAACAAATATTTAGTGGCAAGTGATATCAAGTCTTCATGATTATCAATTATGGCATCAGTATTACTTCTAGAATCAGTAATGAGCTGCTAACTAAATTAAATGTACATCCGAGCTATGTTTATTCTAACATTGTCATTAAGCTTGCTACCCCTTGAGTTGAGAAATATGTGATTGGTGATAACTAGGGAGCACTCATCCATGTCAAACTACTATAGAACTCCAAGATTGGCACCTGAGGGCTTCTATTATGTTCTGAACTACCTAATTGTATACTTCTGAAAGCATTTCCTTTTTAATTGATCAGTCATTATTTGACAACGGTAGCATCATCTGCAAATACTGCTGTAAAAATGCCAATGCACTTATAACTTCTGTAATATTTGGAATCATATTTTCTCAAGCCAATTTCAGAGTCTTATCACTAGTATCTTATTATCAATACTAGCTTAAACTAAGTTTATCATTGTATGAGCTTTTCTTATGAGAGAGTTTTGTGCAATGTGTTGCTCATTCCTCACCTTGGTCTTTATTGATGGAAACTATAATTGGTAGTATGTCATATTTTAGATGAAATTAATAGGTCACTTGCAGTGTCTGTTACTAGGGTAGAAAAATCATGTTCTCGGCTAGCGGAATATTCTTTATAATGTTCCAGAATTATATATTACAAATGAAAAATGTAGGTGTTTGCCCAAACAAATTGAAGGGCCTGATGGAAGAAATCTGCAGCTCCATTTCACCACTAGGCTATCCCTTCCTATTATTACTGGAGGAGAAATAGAAGGGGAGGATGGAGCAATTATTCATATAGTTTTGGTTGATGCAAACACTGGCTGTGTTGTGAACTCAGGACCTGAGGCATCTGCAAAATTAGATGTTTTAGTTCTTGATGGTGATTTTAACTTTGAAGATAATGATAGTTGGACAGAAGATGAATTTAAGAGGCATATAGTCAAAGAACGCAAAGGAAAGAGACCACTTCTGACAGGGGACTTGCAGGTTTCTCTGAAAGAAGGTGTGGGTACCCTCGGAAAGCTTAACTTTACTGATAATTCTTGTTGGATCCGGAGTAGAACATTCAGGCTTGCCTTGAAGATTGCCGCAGGCTGCTGCAAGGGTTCTCGTGTACGCGAAGCAAAGACAGAAGCATTCATGGTTAAGGAACGCAGAGGTCAATGTACGCCTGCCACCCTTTGTCTTTGTTGATTTCCTTTTCATTTGGATACATATATTTTTTATTCCTCAAACATTTTTATAGTACACAAGAAACACCATCCTCCTGCTTTAGGAGATGAAATTTGGAGATTGGAAAACATTGCTAAGGATGGTTCATTTCACAATAAGTTGAATACAAGTGGAATTCGAACTGTTGAAGATTTCCTAAAGTTTGTTGCTAGAGATGCACAAGGACTGCGTGATGTAAGTTTTGACATATGGTTTCTTCAGTACTTTCTTTTTTATTTTGTCTTTTTGTCTAATGCATTCGTCATGTGATTCTAGATGCTTGGAAGCAGTATGTCAGATAAGATGTGGAGAAAACTTGTGGAGCATGCAAACACTTCTGTTTTAGGCGGAAAATATCATGTATGCTATTTGGATGAGACAAGAAATGTTGGTGCTGTTTTCAATGATAGATATGTGTTTTGTGGCCTAATTGATGGGGGGCAGTTCAATTCAACAGAATGCCTTATCGATGGTCGTCAGAAGGTGAAGTGTATCTGCACATCTTATCTTGCTGTTATATATCGTTGCTTGTGGTATTTCAATTACTGTTCATGACAGCTACTGATGTTAATCTCAAATAATCTGTGTCCTGGTATATGACATTTTCATGTGAGATTGAAGAAAAATCAGTTTCTATGACTATCCGTTTTCATCATATGTACTATTTGTAATAGTTTGCTAAAAATTTGTTTCATAGGGATACTATTTTGGTTGTTACAGAAATGCTACTGCTTTAAACTTGTTTGCACAACTCCCCAATCTACCAATAAATTATCCTAGGTCTTCTACGTCATATGAGTTACACTTCTTGAAGTAGTTTATTTAAACCTTGGATTGTAAGTAATATTGCCAAACTAGATCATGTATCATTAAATTAATTAAGCCTTAGAGAAATGAGTTTAACTGGCTGCATACATTGACCCTCCTATTTGGCAGGGGCCTCATGCACTGAACCACCCCAAACCTTGAAGGAACAAGTATATTTTAATGGTGGTGTTGTGGTTTGCTACATATTTATTCTGTAGAGGATAGCGAGTGTTCAGCAGACTAGTTTAAGCTGATATAGGCTGAAATATAACTGCCATCTTCTGCTTGCACATTTTCTCCTGGTTGTTTATGGTTGTTTCATTTTCCTCTTAGGTAGATCCTACAAGTCCTTAGACCGCTGTCTAATACATTAATAATCTCTTATTAAACAAGTGGAAATAGATGTTAAGAAGCAGTATTGCTGAAATCTCATTGGAGATGCAAAATATAAACATGTAAATCCTCCATGGTTCATGGTAATGAATGTAAATTGGCCATTCCAAGCAAATGCCAAATGGAACTAATGAAATATAAAAACTTGATGTTTGCCATTAGAGGGAGGTTTGACAGCTTTGACTTATCTAAACAATGTTTTTTACATCCCTAAAAATAAACGATGAGCTACCATACCCTTCTTAGATGGAGGTAAATGCCATAAATTAGCTCCTCCTGTTCTGCTGGTTTTTTTCTTCTTTTTTTTCACGAGAAGCACATCAAAATTTAATTAAATTATCAATATAAGCTGAGAGAATGATGGCATATGTCCTTTATCCATTTCAGGATTTGGCAGATAAGTTGGTCAAGAAGGCATATGACAATTGGGCAGCTGTTATCATATATGATGGTAAAGACCTTCTAAAGGTTACAGAAAGTGAGACGGCGTCTTCTTCACAAAAAGAACCTCTGTTGCCTTCAGCAGATTGTTCTTCTTCATATGATCTGCAAGTCTCTCAGATTCCTAATCCAGAGCAGTGTCCAGTTATCAGAGATGCAGTAGCAGGTGAGCCTTTCAACGTCACTTAAGTACTTATTCTTGTTAAGTTTCCCAATTAGCATACTTAATGCTAATCCTATCCTAAATAATTCAGGAAGTTTAAATATCTTAGTGCACCTCCTAATTTATTTACCCAAGTACCAGATGACTAAAATATTCATAGTATAATTGCTTACTGCCATATTGGTTGACCTTGAACTTAAGCATCAAAATACTGCAGAACATTTCCCTTTTTGGCCTTTTATGTATCTCTCAACTTCTTCCCTGCCTTTCGGGGACTTCAAATGAAGTGTGCAACTTTACAGACTTGACTATGGCTTTATTTTCCTCGTCGTTCAGAAGGTGCTTCCACAGAAGACAACATTGGTCTTCAGCCATTCAACCAGACTGAACAACGTCCAGATACAAGCATCAACCATGACTGGCCTCAACCGGATGCCCACTCTACAGATGACTTCCCAGATTTTATTCGCTCGATAAGCCAGCCATTGTTCGAGGACATATTTCATTCACTTGATGATATCTGCACGGGTGGAGCTTCCACAAGCCTCCATGGTGGATTTGACTTCTCATCGTGCACGCCTTTGTGGTCGCCTGAATTCAACTTGGACCATTATCAGAACAGCACATCCGGTAGAGCTGTTGGGTGGCTTAAGATCACTAAGATCGCTGCAGCTATAAGATGGGCACTTTTCATCCGCAAGAAGGCTGCTGACAGGAGAAAAGCTAAGCTTGTTGAGCTAGAACAGTAGCATAATTAATGTGTATCATAATTGTGAAACTGGTCATTTGGTACTGCTTCCAAGCTATATTATTCGGATACATGCATGATCATGAATTAGCTTCTCAGTTCCAGGATAAACATCAGTTAGGTCATCAACCAAGATGCTTAAAGTTGTCATGGGACCAGTTCAAATAATGATAATCTTGTGTTGTTTGAGTTCTTTTAAATAGGTTTTCAGCAGTACGATCCAAGGTGGCATGATATGGGATCTTATGAACAGGTGTTTTGACTGTTTGCTACTGTAAGAGCTATTAAGGCTGGGACTGCTGTTCTTGAAAGAGGCAGAAGGAAGCAATATTACTATTATATCAACATCGCTGCAAAAATGAGCGATTAATGGAATATGAAGAGTTTCTTTTCTCTCTCTCTCTCTCTCTCTCTCTATATATATATACATATATACATATATATATATACATATATACATATATACATATATATATACATATATACACATATATATATATATATACATATATATATATATACATACATATATGATCGTACGGGACAATTGATCTATTAACTTATTAAATCTATATCAGAAAAGTATTGGCCAGTTTGCCGGTATGAATACAATGCTTCATATACGACCTCTGAAAAGAATCGATTGAAAGTAGCATGAGAACACAAGACAGCAATGAAGAGAAACACACCGACCGAATCAATTAAAGACTCTCTTATAGAAAGAAGAGTGTTCTTTGGAGTTGGTGATGGGTGAGTGAATGAGCCACAGCCCTCCATCAAAATGCGTGCAGAGAGAATAATAATAACAATACGATCGCAGAGTCCACGTGCAAATCCACATGCTTCTCTGACACTCCTGTTAATATATTTCTTCTGCAATATGCTACTAATCTATTTCTATTTCTTCGCCATCGCAGTGCAAGCGGGTCACGATCTTGAGCTTATTATGTATAATGCTATATAATTTATGCTCAAATAGCTTCCTATGTTAGAACAACTTCTAATTATTAATACCCTAAAATACACACACGCACGACAAAAAGAAAGCTTTAGTGCGCCTGCAAACAACGAACGGCTCGCACATGTTGCGTCGATCGATAGTGTTCGATCACGAACCGTCGGTTTAGCGGATGGCTCAAACAGTACTTCGTTTCTGTACCCGCCGGATACCCGCCTCCAAAGCTGGGTTGGGGCCCACCGAGGCAGCGCGATCTCTTCTCGACGTCACTCTTCCCACCTACCTGCCGTCCCAGCGATGGATGTGGGACCCACGAAGATGCCACGAAGCGCGCGATAAGTGAGCAGGTAAGGCAGTCGGGTATTCACAGAAGAAAAGGGATTACGATCCGTGGGTTTGAACGTTTAACGGATGTGGTGATGGCGCAACGAGCACTTCGCCGTGCCGACCCGCTTCTTTACCCGCAGGATACCCGCCTCGAACGCACCGGTGGGGCCCACGGAGGCAACGTGACACCTTTTCAACGCTCACTTTTCCAAATTAGCCACTCCCCAGCGATGAGATGCGGGACCCACGAAGATGCCACGAATTCCGCAATAAGTGAGCAGGTGACAAAGCGGGTACGTCGAGGAGAAAAGAGATTATGAACAGTTAAGAACCGCCACGCGCTTCACCGGGCCTCGGCTTTTCTACCTACTGACGCCCGGATGGGCTGCCCAGCGCGATCCAGCAAACAGCGTATCGACGACGGGATATCCCTTCTTTATCCAATATAATATATATTTAGCCTTCGCGAAGAGAGAGAGAGAGAGAGAGGAGACACACACATTAAAGCTAAGCGAACACGAACCAAGACTCTACTCCCAACAATTGGACTTGGAGCCGTCCCATTGCGGCGCTCAAAATCCGCCTCCTCTCTGTGGCTTCCGTTGATTCCGATCTCCCTGGCGGGCGGTATCGCGATTTCGTCACGAAGAAAGCGGGAAGGTTCGCAGTAGCTCGCCTTTCCTCGTTTTTTTGGAGTCTCCGTAGATTCTCGGCGACTGTTTGTCTTTTGGGATATTTCGGACCGTTTCTGGCCGGAAAGATACGGATTCTTCCGCTTCGGGTACCTAAGATCGTAGCTTTTTTTAGTTCCCGATGTCTGCTTTTTTACCTTGTTCAGGAAAGATCCGGTTTTGGTTTGGGGGGTTTGCTTCAGATCTCAGGGATCTAGGGTTTGGATCGCGGAATGCAGCGGCCCGGGAGGTATGAACGGCAGGGGACGAGTGCGATGCCGGGGGAGAAGCGGGGGATGGATACCGGTGACGGGGACGAGCTGCAACCCGAGCCCAAGCGGCCTAAGGTCCCGGCTCTTGCGAGGTGAAGATCTTAGAACCTCGAACCAAAAGGAAACCGACTTGGAGTTTGTTTATCCGGAAGATGGTTTAGCCCTTTTTCCCCTGGGGAAATTTTTTTGTGATATCTTTTATTTTGCTTGCCATATGATGGTTGAATCATAGCTTTACCTGGTTCCTTTGATTTCTGTCTAATTCGAAGTGACTTGTCGGGTCATTAAAAAATAGTAGAAAAGTCTTACAGAGTTTAATCTGCATGAATGGAATTTTGCAAAGCAGCAGCAGAAAAAAAATTGTGGTATGCTGCAGCCGGTGGGAAATTTTATCTAGAAACACCAGTGAATCTGGGGTTTCCAAGGCACCCATTTATCCTCAAAGGCTTATGGAGTGACATTTGGAAGTTAATTAGGCACACAATTAAATTCATATATCTACTATCCACAAATATCGACTTGAGGAGTAATATCCAGAAGGAAATTAACTACCTCAATGAATTAGGTATCTGGATGTTGTATAGATCTTAACATTTTGCTATCCTATTGTTTTGTATCACTTCTTATATTTATATTCTACCTGAAATCGAGAGAAAAACTCGTGTTATTGTTTGCTGTTATTCTTATCAGAATAGCTTCGATTCTGACAGCAGGAGCAAGTGGCTGAAAAAAAGATTTAAAAAACCTAGTTCTAGCCTTTGAGATGTGTCACTGCATAAATATGTCCTATGCAAACATTATTTCTAAATTATTTTCTGGCTTATTGTTTGATATCTATGATTTGAGCATACTATTCTTTAAGGACAAAGTTGAAACAAAAAAAGCCTGTTTATCTTCTTATGTATTTCATGTTCTATTCAGTGTTTTATTTTCTTTGCACTTTGCAGTGTGATTGTTGAAGCCTTGAAAGTGGATAGTCTGCAGAAAATCTGTTCATCATTGGAGCCCATCCTTCGTAGAGTTGTAAGACAAATATCCTGTTTCATGACAGATTTCTTGAAAGTATCCATTCCTGTGTCATTTACATTTGGCAATTTGAACTACTATTTTCATCATTACAAGAGCTTTCTGGATCATGGATACTGGGACATTACAGTAATGAAGTTTGCATATCATATATCCATCAGATAGGTGATGTTAGTATCCCACCTGAATTTCCAGATGAGGTTTCTTAACACCTACCTGATAGACATTAGCAGTAATATCCTTTTGTGGACTTTAATTTTTTTTAACTTCATCTGGGAAGGAGTTCTAGTTCATGACATTGTATTAAATTGAACATGCTATTCTTTCATTTTTAGACCCTTTTGCGGTTTATGCTGCTTCACTGGGATGTTATTCTGGATCGATTCAAAGGCTATTTCAGTCCTGTGCCAGAGAGGTCTACTCTTGTTTGCTATTGCCACTTTCTTTCTTGCTTGATTTGTTGTTTCTTTATCAACCTTAGATGTCTTCGTGTTGTTTTTCGGTGTTCTCTAGCTTTTACTCCTTGCAATCAGTTTGGTTTCCAAGTAAATTGTGAATTTAGTTCCCACAAGTAAATGGCAGGAAAAATGTGAAATTGATGGCTTCATTTTTTCTTAGTGTCTATTGGTTTTCTTACATATGTTGATAATGTCTAATCAGCTGCACTTAAAGGGACATGGTTCTTCTGTGACTCTGTCACTTCCTGTTAATAAGTACAATGCTGCATCTTTACTCATTTCTGTAAGTACATTGCTTTGCTTGTTTGTCTGCTAATCGGATGTTATCTTATGCTTAAATAGGTCAGTGAGGAAGTGGAGCGAGCTTTGGCAAGGCTTGGTCCTGCAAGGATTGGTGGAAGGTATAAAATTGTTAGACCATCTACTACACTACCAAATGGAACCTTTGCAAATTGCAACTAGTTATCATCAAACTCTTTTTTCTAAGCGTAGGAAACCAATGTTCATATTACACGGATTAAACTTTCTTCACTTTTTCTGTACTTCCATTTAGTTTTGGTATAGAAGTTTCCTAGAGAATTGTCATATGCCTGCAACTTTTGTTCTGTGAAATTAGTTTTTATGAATCTGCAACAAGAAATATGATCTAAAAGATTATTATTTCCACTTGAGTGGTTGTGATATGATCTGAAGATCAAATCTGACCATCAATTAATTTAACCAAACTTTCTAGTTTGGAAGCTACTAGAATCCAGAAAATGTAGGTGAAAAAGGTCTTAAATGAATGCCACTGGAGAGTTAAGACTACTGCAGCTAACAGCATACAATACCTGAAGATGAAAGAAGAATATTTCATATTTTGGGGATAAATCTTTCTACCTGTTACATTTGCAGGAGTTCACCAAAGCGGATTGAAGGGCCTGATGGAAGAAATCTACAGCTACATTTCCGGACAAGGCTGTCCCTTCCTCTTTTCACAGGTGGAAGAGTAGAAGGGGAACAGGGAGCTGCAATTCATGTTGTTCTTTTTGATGCAAACTCTGGCCATGTTGTAAGCTCAGGACCTGAGGCATCCGCCAAACTGGATGTGTTGGTTCTTGAAGGTGATTTTAATAATGAAGATGATGAAAATTGGACTGAAGAAGAATTTGAGAGCCATGTAGTCAAAGAGCGTGAAGGAAAAAGACCACTTTTGACAGGGGACCTGCAGGTTTCGTTGAAAGATGGAGTTGGTACCCTTGGAGAGCTTACTTTTACTGACAATTCTAGTTGGATTCGAAGTAGAAAATTTAGGCTTGGCCTGAAAATTGCCTCGGGCTACTGCGAGGGTGTTCGTATACGGGAAGCCAAGACAGAAGCATTCACAGTTAAGGATCACAGAGGAGAATGTAAGTCTGACCCTACTGCCATTGTTATTATTATTATTTTCCTTACTAATTCTCAGAGTTTTTCTCTTTCATATCATTTTAGTATACAAGAAGCACTATCCACCTGCTTTAAAGGATGAGGTTTGGAGATTAGAAAAGATTGGGAAGGATGGTTCATTTCACAAGAGGTTGAACAAGTGTGGAATTTTCACAGTTGAAGAATTCCTCAGGCTTGTTGTTAGAGATCCCCAAAAATTGCGTAATGTATGTGTTGATGTATGGTTTTCCTGGTAAATTCTTTATTTTGTACTGTTTTTCATGCGTATAATGCCATTATAGATCCTTGGAAGTGGTATGTCCAATAAGATGTGGGAGAGCCTTGTGGAGCATGCGAAAACTTGTGTCTTAAGTGGAAAGTATTATATATACTACTCAGATGAAACAAGAAATGTTGGTGCTATCTTTAACAACATCTATGAATTCTGTGGCCTAATTGCTAGTGGGCAATTCTATTCAGCAGAAGGCCTGAATGACAGTCAGAAGGTGAGTAGTATTCACACACTCTTTCTTGCTATTTCAATATGTGGTGTTCCAGTTATTGATTACAGTTGTCACCAGTGGAAGTTAAGCTACTGATCTTGACAAAACTATGTTATATGAGATTTTCTTGTAGGAATGAAGCAAAATCAGGCTGTTAAGCTAAAAATATTTGGGTTCTTATGGATTATCTGTCTTGTATTATTCCATCTAATATTTTTTTTATCATTAAAGGTCTTATTGTATTGATTTTTCACACAATGCCACTGCGTTGAACTTGGTTGCTCAGTTCTTTCATTGATAGAAACTAAGGATTTAAATACCAGCAAAAATGGTATGTTTGTGGTTGGTATTTACTAATCCAATTGAGTACTCATGGTTGAATATTTATTCAATGATATGAGCAATATAAGTTGGTAAATGATCTGATATGGTGGTACCATACTTCTTCCATATGCTACTGGAACCAATATCAGACTGGTATATAAATTCTTGATAGACACAACCAATAGACAGCCTTCCATGTCATATCCACTGTTCCAGTAGCTCCTGCTTTGTTTAACATCCTGGGATCTCATGGCGCTCTGTGTTGCCGTTAACAAAATAGATCCTGTTATTGCTTCACTGGATATTTATTGTGTAAAAGATGATGAATTATTGTTAGGCAGGGTAATTTATGATTATAGGTTGAAATAAATCATTGCCCATAACATCTTCTCTGTACAGCTTATGGTCTCTTCACCTTCCAATCTAAAGCAAGTAGTTTAAGTCCTTAGCCATTCACCTTGTTTGTTGGCTCAATTATCAGCAACTGGAATTAGTATGCAATAACTGTATTGTTTTGAAGAATGCTAACAGGACCAACACTTGAAACAAACTTTTAGATAATGTAGTATAATGTGTCATCCCAACGTACCATACCGGATCGAGCAGAGGTCAGTATTTGATATTTGATTCCTTGAATGAAACCTTGTCTACTTTTAGTTTAGGAAAATTACAAACTTGATGCATAAAAAGAAGGGATTTTTCTGTCGACTCAGATTTCATGGTTGAATAATGAGAGAAGTGTAGTTTCGTCTGTTTGATGAAATATATGTACTTAGCTACTTCTGTCCTGGAGGTCTTTCTTCTTCTATATGCACATCTGACCTGGTTACCCAGTAATTCAATTGAAACTTTGATGATGAACATGTTTCCTTTATCCATTGTAGGTCTTTGCAGATGCATTGGTCAAGAAGGCATATGATAACTGGATGCAAGTGATAGAATATGATGGTAGGGCCCTCTTGAACTTTACAAAAAACAAGAAAGCACCTGCTGCGCAAAAGGAATCTCTGTTGGCTTCATCAAATTATCCATCTTCATATGATCAGCAAGTCTCTCAAATGCACTCACAAGCTTCAGCCTCTTCAACAGAACTTTCAGCTGAAATGGGAAATACTACAGGAGGTGAGGAACCTTTGATATCATTGAAGTATTTATTAGTCTTGTTATGCAATACATTGTTTACTTAAACAATTAAGTAGGACGAGGCTTGAACAGGATAGTTTGCTAATTGGGAACCCTAAACCTACTTCAAGATACTTGAGAAAGATTCTATTTATATGATATGATGAAGTTGTGACTTTCTGGATTTGCCTTCTTATTCCCTACTTTTGATGAATGTCTGAAAACAAAACAATTTAGTTGGGCAACAAGTAGACAATTCGGTCCATAGCACAAGTATCGTCATAATGGCTTTTGTTTTCTAGTTGGAGCTGTAGACAACTTCAGAGAATTTACTTGGAGTCTAACTGTGGCTTTCTTTTATTCAGGAGGAACCATATCTGCCGGATATAGCGGAACGCAGTCTGCTAGATACCCTAACCTCACTCAACATGTGGATTCTGATGCCCATATTTCCACTGAAAGCACTTCATCTACTCCACAGAATCAGTTAGTTGGCTCCACACACCAGACCCAATTCACAAGAACTGATGGCACTAGTCTGGCACCAGCCCCACCACAGCAGGCAAGCATGGAATTGCAGTCATTGGGCCACACTGTACAGCAACCAGACCTGAGCACCTACGACGACTGGTCCCGCCAACGGGATAGCCGCGGCATAGATGACTTCTTCTCGGAGGACGAGATTCGCTTGCGAAGCCATGAATTGCTCGAGCACGATGACATGCAGCATCTGCTTCGCGTCTTCACCATGGGGGGAGCACCCACTGGCCTTCATGATGATGGATATGCCTTCCCATCGTACATGCCCTCACCATGTCCTGCCTTCAACTTCGATGACGACCGGAGCCGTACATCTGGTAAAGCTGTTGTTGGGTGGCTGAAAATCAAGGCAGCTATGAGGTGGGGAATCTTTGTCCGTAAGAAGGCCGCCGAGAGAAGAGCTGCGCAGCTTGTCGAGCTCGAAGACTAGCTCAAGTCCTTTGTTGTCATCGTCGGCAAGGGCTACATGTTGTGAACTTGTTTGCTTGTTAGTTGGTCCTGCATGTCAACTATATATAAATATATATATATATAGGATGATTCAGATTGTTTAAGTTTGGTATTTGATTTGCTTGTTGAAACTGACTATGTTGCCATGTGACAACTCATGTATATTATGATTCTTGACCTTCTAAGTTTCTATCTCCTGACTACTACATTGATGTTTCCTGTTCAATGCACGAATTCTTTCCCAAAATCGGAAATAATTGGATCGTTGTTGATCCACAATGATTGAAATGTACTTGATCACAGTTATTTTCTGTTTATTTTTTAGAGTATTTTAATCTTCTCAGAAGAGAAAAGAATCAGAGACTGTATAACCTTCGGTTTGGAAGTGAAAATCCAATCTATTATTATTCTACCTGCAGGTAATCTATGTCTCGTCATTTGCATCAAACAAACAAAGTGTCTTCCACACAAAGACTGTGTTTGGAGGTTGACCATCGGGCCAATGCATGGCCCGTGGAATCCAAGAACAAGACATGCAAGAGAAGTCCTTCCTATTAGCTTCTACGAATCGTTGAAAGGACAGCCAAGAGGACGGCGCCCATGGCAACAGCAACGCTGGGCACCACGGCCATGCCATGGGATGCCGGACTTTCTCCGCTCCCAGTATCCGGCCCGGCGACACCACCAGCATCCGATGGAGATCCCGCCGGTGGTGTGCCTCCGCCAACTGGAGAAGGCGGAGACACTGCAGGCGCGTCAGAGGCCGGTGAACTCGGCATGGGGCCACCGGGCGCGCCGTCCGAGGAAGCCGGCGCCATGTTCGACGGTGCCGCAGTAGGCGCCTTCGACCTTGGTGGATTCGATGGAGACGCACCAGGGGGCAACACCATTGGCGGCCACCTCGCTGGAGCAGGCGCCTTCGACCTTGGTGGATTCGATGGAGACGCACCAGGGGGCAACAACATTGAAG
Source organism: Musa acuminata AAA Group (assembly GCF_036884655.1). NCBI lineage: Eukaryota > Viridiplantae > Streptophyta > Magnoliopsida > Zingiberales > Musaceae > Musa > Musa acuminata. The sequence goes on from NC_088341.1 coordinate 38,952,048, forward strand.
GCGACCTCGCTGGAGTAGGCGCCTTCGACCTTGATGGATTCGACGGAGACGCACCAGGGGGCAACACCATTGACGGCCAACTTGCCGGAGCAGGCCCCGTCCTCGGTGCCAGAGTGGGTGGCCGCCTAGGTGCAACCTTCGGCCCCGCCGACGGTATCGGAGATTGCGACGGCGCGCGGCGGCGGGGGATTGGGATTGGCAGAACGTTCGACGGCGGGACTGCAACATGCGGCGCCAACTTCGGTGCGTTCGACGGGGCTGCAGCTTGCGGCGCCTGCTTTGGCGCGTGCGACGGGGAGGCACCAGGGGGCGGCGCTTTCGACGGCCACGTCGATGGAGCAGGCGGCGCCTTCCTCGGGGCCGCAGCTGGCGGCCGCGTAGGTGCGCTGCTGTTGTTTGAGCTCCCATCTCTGATCCCGGGAGGAACGATGAGGCCGCTGATCTGGACCACGGAGATGTCATAAGGGTGCGTCAAGATGACCCTCACGAAGTAGGAGCTCAGGGGCGAGCCCGGCACCGCGGAGCCGAACGCGACCTGCCCGTTCTTCAAGTCGGTGACGTTGAGGAACCCGCTGAGGCCGGAGGCTCGTCCGGAGGCCTGCAACATCGTCGTGAGGATGGCGGTGTGGGACGAGAGCTGGTGGAGCTTCTCACTGTCTAAGTAGTCGAGGACCACATGGAGGGCGATGATCTTCTTGATGACCTCGTCGGGTTGGCCGGACTCGGAGGACAAGGCGCCGTTCTGGACGGCAAGGATGGTGACGCTTTTCCGGGTGCTGATGTCGGCGGACAGCTGAGTCCGGATGAGGAGATCGTTGAAGGTTGAGAAGTCTGAAAACTGCGCGAGGAGACGCGTGACGTCGAAGGCGATGACGGATGGGACGAGGAGGAGGAAGTGCAGTGGTAGGAAGAAGACGGACGCTGTGGAAGCCATGGCCATGGTCGGGTCATACACAGTGCGCAGTGTCGGAGAGCGTGGAAGAGCACGCGGGCTGATAGATATAGACACGACGAGGGTTGAGAAAGGTTGAACCGTTTCCGGCCTATTTTTGGGTGGCTGTGTCCCAACGAAAAAGGGAGGAAACGGTTTAGATTGGAGGATGGGAGAAGAAGAAGGGGGAGTGTCGAGTGCGTGATTTCATTACGGATCGAAGGAAGAAGTTTGACTTTTTCTCCTGGATCATATTTCTTTTTATTGTTCAATATTAAATCATAACATAAAAGACAATTCTCGTTATTATTATTTTTACGTTAGTGGAAATTTACGTGGAAAGCACCCATCTCAACGAGAATGCAATTTCTCCGCATCAACCAGAAGCACCAATCTCAACGCAGCGTGAAACAGTCTACAGAAATTGTCAAAACCACCCTGTTTCGTTACTCCGGCGAAGGGGCCACCGCGGACTCCGAGAAACGGATCCGCACATGGATCCGGATCCGAGATTGAATTGCTAACCCCAAGAAATCAACGAGGGATGAGGAGATCCGAAACCCGACTTCGCTCCGGCGCCCGCTCGGGTCCTCTGCGGCTCCACATCTCCCCGTTTCGGGACCGATCTCGTTTCCTCTCGAGCGCAATGCACGGCCTGCGACGCACGTTAGCGTCGTGCCTTGTTTAGCATTCGTCCCCCGTCGCTTTCGACTCTCAACCCAATTTGAAATTTGGGGACAGCGGCGACGAGATCGGAGTCCAAATCCCTCCGCCTCGCCCTCCTCCCGACGAGAAGAAGCAGCTCCCGAGTTCCACCATGGCGGGGACTCACTCCGAGTTCGATATCGGGGTAAAATCCATGCGAGATCCCCTTTCTCCTCCTTCGCTTTCTTCTTCTAATGGCATTTATGATTAATATTTCCCCCAATGCAGGCATCTGCAACGCCCCCATTCGGGATCCGGTGAGGCGATCGCCCCCCTGGAGCGGCCGGAGCCCATTTGCTCTCTTGATAGCTTCACTTAGGGTTATGATTCCGTCTTGCAGGGAGTACGCCTTCGCGGATGCTGGGAACCTGGAGCATTGTTCCAAGTACCTCAATCAGACGCTGGTGACGTTTGGATTCCCGGCTTCCCTCGATCTCTTTGCCACAGATCCCGTGCGGTTTCATTCCACTCGACTTTCTTCACCTACTTGCATAATTTCCGATTTTTGTTTATACGTCGTTAGTCTATTTGCTCGATTTATATGATTTGAAGGACATGTCGGTGCCAGGTCTCGATCGCGAGGACCTGTAACTGTATTTATTCTCTGCTTCAACAGAGACAGCGGGACATCGAGTTCAGGGAGGCCTCCAACGATCAAAGACAAAGGTGAATTTGTTTTCTTTTCTTGTTTTTATTTGATTTCGCAGTGAAGTGTTCCTTTTAATACTTAGCGATGCGTTCACAAAGAACGGTTCTTGTTTCTGTTTGTTTTTTTACCATTTTATGAGTTACTACAAACTGGAATGTGTGCGGTTTGGCATTTAGGTACCAATTTCACTGTTAGTTCAAATTAAGATTTCTATCTATGAACGCAGAATTTGAAAAGACTAAAAAGAATCCTGCATGGTGTCAAGTATGTGTGGCCTTGGGTGCTTGAATTTTACTTGATTTGTCCAATGGATGATAACTTTTATCTTTGATTATTTCTTTCTTAGTTGAATGTAATTGTCAAGATGTCGCTGTATAGCTGTAATGCTGTTCACTTTTGTTGCTCTCCAATCTCAGTTTCAGTCTCATGCTGGGTTTAGTATTCTTTCTTTTGACACATTCTGTTCTATTGAATGTCCACAAGAATTAACATTTTCTTCCAAGTGTTTGCATTCTTATATGGTCTTCTTTGTTTGCTTTGATCTTACCACGATATGGTAATTTACTCATTGCTCCAAGAAATTACTGTGAGGTAGCTCTCTGTTCTTTTCTCAAAAGACTGTTTATTTAGTTGTTCAAAAATATTTTATGAACTATTCCTACGGTTCCATAATTTATTATTCTGTGCTGCAGATTGCAATCTGATATTTCGAGATTTGAGGCAAAAGTTGAAAGGCTTGAGGCACAATTAACTGCAAAAGATCGAGAGTTAGCCACTTTGACAAGAACGGTTTGTGAAATTTTTTTTAAATATCACCTTTCAAATGTGATTGAGCTCCCAATTCTTTTAGCCATTGTCTTATCAATGATCTGTCATTTCCCATTATTAGGAGGCTAAAAACACAGCAAATTTGAAAGCTCAGATTGAAAAGTTGCAGCAGGAACGAGATGAGTTCCAAAAGATGGTCATTGGAAATCAGGTGTTATTACCTTTGGACAATGTTTTGTGTATTCTTTTTCATCTAGTTCAGGGAATGATGTTTTTATCTTAATATTTACAATGTTTAATTTTGTCTTCTTTTCACTTGTGCTGGACAACCATGACATCTATCACTCCCTTTTCTTTCATAAGCAAGTGCGCACACAACAAATACATGAAATGAAAAAGAAGGAAAAGGAATACATAAAGCTGCAGGTAATGATTATCATTGTACTGATTTATTTTCCTTTTTTCTCTTTTTCTGCAAGTGTATTATTAATCACATTGATATGTCCAAATGCATCTTCTCAGCCTTGGACTGTTGCTTTGTTTTTTTGTAGGAGAGACTAAACCAAGTGTTGATGGAGAAAAAGAAGGAGTCTCGGTCAGGAATGGAAATTATGAATCTATTGCAGGTATATAATAGTTTAAAGATATGTGATATGTGATGTCAGTATTCACCCTGCTCTGTTGGCATAAGATACCCAATCTTTTCTAACAATTCATTGTTAGCTCCCAGCCAGATGATTTAATGTCAAACCTTTCTTGATCCAGTATCCACAATGATAGTTCACTTTTCCTTTGATACCATTGTGCTGTTTCAGATTATTTGAAACAGCGCCACCTTATGTAACTTGCCCCATGTAAAGGAACTTAATATCATTGTCACAGAAAGAAGGGCGTCAGCGTGGGACATGGAATGGTAAGAAGGCTGACAGTGACTTCTATAAGATGATAGTAAGGAAAATCTCAAACACTGTTTTACACATGTACATAAATATGTTGTTTTTATAAAGAATTGTTTAAGTGTTTCGTGCTGTTCGTATTTTAACACTCTGATTACTACCTATAGGTTGATGCATATGAGGTGAAGAAGAAAGAGCTGATGGCAGAGAATTCTGATCTGCGGGCTTTGTTACGTTCTATGCAGGTTAAAAATTGTAACAATAAGATTATTGTCTGTTTGATTGAGAGTGCTTAAGCATTTAGAGTTTGTGTCTATACATGTATGTGTGTGTATACACACACACACACACACTATGTATGTGTATATATATGTATAGGGGTGTGTGTGTGTGTGCATGCACCGATGATGGCTGGTCCAAGTCAGTGAAGAAAAAAAGAAGGGAGAAGCCAAGAAATAAACAGGGCAAAAAAATTACCTGAGGGCTATGTATTCTTTTTTTTTCACTCCTCTAACATCATATACAGGATGGCTTTGCTGTCTTCCCCTTCTTCTTTCCTTTCTGCACCATGGAGATCTAGGGTTTTTTCTTGACAAGAGAAGGTCAAGATTTGTAACCCGTGATCATCATCTCGAATCCTGACTGATCCTCAAGAAACATAGATAATATTGTGCTGGTCCAAATCTATAAAAGAGTTAATCAAATGTTACTAAAGCAACCGTTTATAGACTTGTATATGCAATCTTATGTAAACTTGTCTGGTACAGAGTGATCTGACCTGGTCCACACTGACTGTTGCAGATGCCCATACCAGCTGGTTTGAGATTACAATCCATGAGCATGACGTAACGGATCATTTCAAGTTGCCATGTTTTTCTTTGATAGTTTTCTTTTTTTTTAAACACTAATTCATCTTAGTCAAATAAAATATCTTTTAAGTGGGTTTTCCTTGTATTTTGAAGTGTCATAGTGGTATTTGAACCATAATTCCAAAATCATCATTGAAATGTACTATTCTTTCTGATCCCTATTTGACAGAACTGAGACAAAAATGACTGCCTATTTGAACTTTTCTTTAGATGGATATGCGTGACTTTCTGAATGCTCCAAATGGTCTACCACAACAAACTTCCGCTGCAAATGAAAAAGAGGATGCAGGATCTCCTCAATCCCCATTAGGCGGCAGAATGGTAGGGTGATAAATGTCTTTCTTTCTTAAATTGCAATATTGTTACAGTTGGTGGAGGAAGGAACCAAGGGAAAAAAGTAGGTTTTCTCTTAAGTAACTTTGTTATTCTATGTTTTTTGGCAGGATGTCTTTGATCTACCTTTTCACATGGCCAGAGATCAGATAGAAGAGAGTTTGCGGACTAAGATGGCTTCAATAAAGGTATGGTTCACTGGATCTCACCATGGCACATGATGTCTGTTCCCTTTGTTTTCTTTGTTTCATTCCTGTACAATTAGATGCTCAAGTTGATATATTAGCTTTTTTTATTTTTTTTATTTACTCTTATCTCTTTTTTCTTGTTACAGGCAAGGATGTCACAGTTGCAGGATGCACAAAAAGGAGCTGAGGTGACCTGTGAAGCAACTGAAAGGGAACTCGAGCTTGAAGCTCAACTTGTTGAAGCTAGAAGCATTATTCAAGAGCAGGTTAAAATATACTTTCAAGCGTCATACAGATGTCTTGATTGCTAATTGTAGATCAGTAAATCTTTAGTTTTACCGAGTTTCATGGAATGATTTGACCCTATATTATGCCTAAAGTATTATGTAGGAAAGAAGATTTGTACTGTAATCTTATATGCTTCTGTTTTATCTGCTTCTCAACTGCAGAAAAACTTATGCTTTGAAAGTATCCTGTTGCTTTTAAAATAACATGAATTAGTTGTTTGCTTGACATACTGACTGAGAATCACTGGGCTAACATCAGTCAACAACATGCCCAAAAGGAATTTGCGTTTGACCTTTAGAGCTTGTAGGTACCATATGCTGTAATAAGGGATACATGGCTTTATGGTTTTTCAAAGTAGAATGTTTTATTATCTAAATCTACAATGTATTTAAATTTGCCTAATATTATTGAAGTGTGTTGTAGCTAGGAGTATGGTGACCTCCATTTGTATTTTAATGCAGGCTTCAATAATGTCAAAGCATTTTGCAAAAAATGACAAGCCAAGGTAATTCCCAATAACTCATTTTTGTCACATTTATCTATGGCTGCTTTCATATTTATGTTTCTTTCTCTTTAGGAGATTGAGCAGCCAGTTTGATGCTGAGAGGGAGGTGATCCTTTCAAAATCTGCCGAGGTGCACAGAATTAGTATATTTAGATTTATATTTCTATTGCTCATGTTTTCTTGTTGATGCCTTTTGTTGATGTGTCTTTACTTGTTGTGCATATATTTAAATTTAAATTTAACTTGCTTTTCACATATTTGATTTCAGTTTTCTTTCGCTTAAAAATTTAATTCTGACTTTTGTCTTTATTTCTTTACTTGGCTTTCATCAATCAAAACAATGTTAACAATAAACAATATGGATCGTTCTTAACTCATAAGTTATGCATGAGATTGGTGTAGTTCATATCTAACAGTGAATTGTTGAAATTAATTCTAGAAAACATATTTCTGGTGTGAATACTGACTATATTGTACTGTGATGAATTGTCTATTTTAGACAACAGACCAAAATATCATGTAAATACTAGTTAAGCTAAACTATTATTTTTGTTGGCTCAATTCTTGTGTGTTCTTAAAAGAACAAATTAAGTTGAAGATCACTTTGCTTATGTAACAAGGAAATAGAAGATCCAGCTAGCTGGAGGCTTGGTGTATAAATTTCTTTTTGTTCATGTTATTCAGATTCTATAGGTCATCAAACCATTGATTTGAATTAGCACGACCTTGAGTTATTTATGGGAAGCACCTAATGCCAAGATCCTTGTTGGAACATCTATATATCGAATCAGGCCATCTATATTTTATACATCAACAAGATTGCTAGAGTTTAAACACAGAATGTTGACAGCGCCACTTGGATATGCATCAAGATGTGCATATATAGTGAATGATTGTTCAATGTCGTTGCCCATGACAGATCTCCTAACCTATTTTTGATGGTGGCAAAGCTTTTTGCATCTTGAATTTTGCTCTGTGGATTCCAAAGCTGTGTATAGCAATGACTGTTCGATAATATCTTCGCAGAAGAAACCACTACGAATTCTGGCATCAGTGAATTAACGCACTTATCACCATTCAACTACATGAGCATATGCATTCCAGGAACTTTATACAAAATTACAAACTATTAAATTCATCCTTTTTCATGAGTGGCAATTATGTTTCTTCATTAAATTCTTTTTTTTTTTCCTTTAATTTTGATGGCTACCATAATATAAAGCACTAATCATGCTGTTATTGTCATCCTAGGAGGTGTAAATGCTCAAGAAACCAAGGTAAGCTGATGGCGGTGAAAAGCTAATCTTACCTTTACCTAGATCTTCCAGTTATCTCCAAGCAGCTGGGATGGCCTAAAACATTAAACAAATATTGTGTGGTATCGATACTCTGTGATACCCTAAATCTACAAATCATGAGGATTCAAAATACCCCACTGAATCCACCAATGTAGCTCAGTCTATTGCTGCTTGGTAAGTCTAAAGCAGTCTTGTTTACTGTAGTGGCACTCGATTTGAAGCTATAATTAAATATTTTGGCTCATTTCTGTATGCTTGGAAACTACAGAAGTACAGAACCATTATTTCAACTGTTTGGAATTGTTCTCTCCACGAAATTTGATGAAATGTTCGGAAGATTTATTCTTGCTTGATGGTACTGGCTTTCCAATGCTTCTTATTAGGTTCCTTTCTGTTCGCATTTCTCATAGCAAATCTTGATTGTATATGTAATGCAGTACTGCTAAGTAATGGAGTGTTGAAAGTTACGTACCGAATAAGGAATTCACTCGTGAAATGAATCAAAATGTCAAGGAAAAAAAGACAAGCAACGATATATCGTCTTCGTCATGCTAAAAATCTATTCGGATGTCTCACGTACTGCAGGCAGCAACCGCTCGACGACCGCTCGCAACCTCTCAACGAAGCACTCCATATGAAGCCTCTGCCGTCACACCCTGCTCGCATCGACGGCTTCATCCCTGCGACTTGCACGCCTTGGACATCGAACCTTCGACTCCCCACCGCCGCCGACTCGATGAATCCGATCATGGGCTCGCCGACGGCCTCGTAGTTCTCCTTCGGATCTCTCATCTGAATCATCATCACCAGAACCATCCCGTCCTTCCTCGTCGCTGTCTTCCCCTTCTTCTCCGCCACCTCGCCGGCTCTTCCGCCGCTTGTGCCCATCTGGATGCGAAGCCCCTCCAAGGCCAACCCTTCCATGTTCTCCATCGAATCCAGCAGCACCGCCTCCACGAAATGGTCCTCGCTTCCCATTATAACCTTCTTACCCTTGATCTGACCCTGTTGATGCCCGCTTAAGTTGCTCATTGACATCGACTCATGCAGGCACTTCCACAGATCCCCTCTCCGCAAGGACGCCATCCCACACACAACCTGCTCGATCTGCAACTCATTAGATGTATTCCACGAACGCTATACAAGGAGGAATTGGATCACCTCCGCTGCGGTCGTAGCGTTCTCCTCGATCAATGGCGTCGAAACTTGCATGACCAAGCTCCCCCACGGCCGGCCTATTCTCCTGATTTCATGCAGGTAGCTGCCGTCCGCCAACCTCGCCATCTCCGCGCGACCGTTCTCTGCCTTCACCGCGGGGGAGTTCTTCAGGCACACCGTTAGCCGTTTCTCCGTGCTCAGCCACATGTCGAGCTTCCGCAGCTCCTGCTCCAGCCGCCACGCTCTCCTCCAGTAGGCTTGAGCTGCGGTTTCCCCGTCGCCACAGAGGGACGGCTCGCGCGCAGGCGGTTGCGGGTGCGCGTCAAGCGATGGCGGCTGGCGATGGGCGGGGGGTGGCCGGCAGAGGGAGAGGTAAGACTTGAACCTCGAGCAGCCAGTGGAGACGAGTGCAGGAGACGGGTTGTGTCGCCTGTGGCTGCTGCTGCCGTTCTCCATTGCGGCCTTACACTACCTTCTGCTTCCCACGTCGAACGCTTGGGCTTATATGAGAGGTAGGGATATGTTTGCTTCTGTAGTGCATTTTGTCGTGCTGTTGCGATAGTGTCGGACTCTCGTATCTTGAAATCTATATATGGAGGTCTCTTCAACGGTCGTGTCTTTGAATTTTAGATTAGCGGACTCTGCTGACATTTATAATTGATTTATTTTCTTACATCAATTCGACATATAATATAATGTTCACTAATCATCTTTACCAAACATTTTTTGGGGGGCTTTGATTTCCCTGTCAGAAGAATCTTTGGATTCCCAGATACCTTTTCCCACACCCTACTCCAAGAATCCGCCGTGGAATATACTTTCCCTCGGAATCCCGTCGTCCACAGCCAATCTCAGTGTATAAGATGATAACAGAGACGATATCTTTTCTACTATCGACACTTTGTTTCGCACGTATCTCGATGCGAAAGGGTGTGGCTCCTGCGGATCGAGGAGATCCGGGAGGAACAGATCCGTGTACCGTCGTGCAAGTAATCGTGTGGTGATGGGTCGCGGAAGGGGGAGTATCCGACGGCTGTTAAAGGCCATGTGGTTTGCTGTGCAAAAGCTTCACGCGATGCTCCAGGGTGCGGCGCTGGAGGAAAAGCTTTGATCATCTGTTGTCCTCAGGCAGCGTTGGCGTAATGGTCCATCGCCTGTGGCGCCTTGAAATTATCTTAACGTGGGACCCATGCTTGGCTGGTGAGGCAAAGGCGGGAGGACCCTGCCTTGGTTGTTATAGGCGAGAATGAAGAAGCCCCGACACGTCATCAGGTCGAGGAAGGTTGCGGCGGCGGGGCCCGCTTGGTAGGAAGCCTGCTATAAAAGGCGGTGCCGAGCGTCGTCCCCCTCTCCGCTCGGACTCCGTACCTTCTTCCTCGCGCGGGGGCGAGAGAGTTGGAGAGATCGGCGACTTCTCTGCTTCTTTTCTAGGGTTTGCTGGTAGCGAGCGGCCCCTCGAGGAGTGGGAGAGATGGACGGGAACATCAGCTTGGAGGCGATCAAGAACGAGACGGTTGATCTGGTGAGCGACTCCATATCCCACGATTCTATTACTACCCTACTTGGTTGCTTTGATCTTGCTGCTTTGCTTTTCTTGACGTTTTGGGCTCTCCAAATTGCTAACATGGAAGCATTAGTAGTTTATGAGCGATTCAAGATAGTGTTTTCTGAATCAAAATTGATCTTTTTTATGCATCTGATGTTTACATAAAGTGTATTACTGGGAACAAAAGATTCAATTGATTCCACTTCATTTTTCTTTTTGATCTGGTTATTCATCGTTTCTTTATTCTCATGAAAAGGAAGGAATGTGAGACAGGGAAGGCAGCCAATACAAGCATTATTCTCTAGGATTTTACCTTTAATCTCTGAAATCATTCTTTAGTTCGAGTTCCACAAACAGAGATTATCTCTTAAGTCTTTTCCCTTTATTCTCGTGATCATTACTTTGAGATCCATAAGATAGTTCTTGAGCACTTCCTTGGTGGTGGTCTTTCGGCCGTTCACGTTCCTCGATGCCTGGGAAGACCCCAAAATCCTCCGTAGAGTTCCGGAGATTTTTTTGGCCCCCGGAGAAACCGTGATCGACCGCTCCATATATCCCCCTGTGATTTGTCCGGCAAAACATGAGACAAGGATAAAAGAAAGGTGTCTCTTTTTTGCGCGGCGGTGTTTGGTTGGCGCGGGAGAGGACATGTGGTGGCTGCTGTTCTTTCGCTTCAGAAAATTCACGAGGAAATTGAATAGCTTTTCGCGGTTGATTCACGCGACGCTATCACGAGAATCTCCCGAGATGCCACTGCCGCCGTCGCCATCACCATTCTGACGACGATGGCTTGTTGGCTTGTGGTTGCAGGAGCGCGTGCCGATCGAGGAGGTGTTCGAGCAGCTGAAATGTACCAAAGATGGGCTGACCACGGGGGAAGGAGACAAGCGGCTCCAGATCCTTGGCCCCAACAAGCTCGAGGAGAAAAAGGTCCTCTTTTCCTGCTTCTTTTGCAATCCGTTTCCGTTCCGCATTCTTTCTTTCGATTCCTTGCATTTGGACTGTCTGCTGTGACGATTCTGCACGGCAGGAGAGCAAAGTCCTCAAATTTCTGGGCTTCATGTGGAACCCCCTTTCGTGGGTTATGGAAATGGCCGCGATCATGGCCATCGCCCTCGCCAACGGTGGGGGGCAGCCACCGGACTGGCAGGACTTCGTCGGCATCATCGTGCTTCTCTTGATCAACTCCACCATCAGCTTCATCGAAGAGAACAATGCTGGGAACGCCGCCGCCGCCCTCATGGCTGGTCTTGCTCCGAAAACGAAGGCAAGAAACTGGTCTCGTAGTCCCACGATGTTCTGTTCCCCACACCTCTACTTATACGTGGTTGTCTCGTCTGATGAGCGACAGGTGCTCAGAGATGGCCACTGGAGCGAGCAGGACGCGGCGATTCTTGTGCCTGGCGACATCATAAGCATCAAGCTGGGGGACATAGTCCCTGCCGACGCGCGGCTTCTCGAGGGCGACCCGCTGAAGATTGACCAGTCGTCACTTACCGGAGAATCCATCCCCGTCACAAAGTTCCCCGGTGAGGAAGTGTTCTCAGGCTCCACCTGCAAGCAGGGTGAGATCGAGGCGGTCGTCATCGCCACCGGCGTCCACACCTTCTTGGGGAAGGCCGCCCACCTCGTGGAGAGCACCAACGAGGTGGGACACTTCCAGAAAGTCCTCACCGCCATCGGCAACTTCTGCATCTGCTCCATCGCCGTCGGCATTGTCATCGAGGTCGTCGTCATGTACCCGATCCAGCACCGGAAGTACAGGGACGGCATCGACAACCTGCTGGTCCTCCTGATAGGAGGGATCCCCATCGCCATGCCCACCGTCCTGTCGGTGACCATGGCGATTGGCTCACACCGACTCTCTCAGCAGGGCGCAATCACGAAGCGGATGACAGCCATCGAGGAGATGGCCGGCATGGACGTCCTCTGCAGCGACAAAACTGGGACGCTGACTCTGAACAAGTTAAGCGTCGACAAGAACCTGATCGAGGTTTTCGTGAGGGACGTGGATAAGGAGCATGTGGTACTACTGGCCGCAAGAGCATCGCGGATCGAGAACCAAGACGCCATCGACGCTGCTATGATCAGAACGCTTGGCGACCCAAAGGAGGTATCTTTTCATATTTACAAGCACCCTATTGATCATGGAGCTTCATAAAGGTTGAATACTACGTCTCATGTGTCATGCATAGGCGAGAGCTGGGATAACAGAGGTACATTTTCTCCCATTCAACCCTGTCGACAAGAGAACTGCTCTTACCTACATTGACCTTGATGGAAACTGGCATCGTGTAAGTAAAGGTGCTCCTGAGCAGGTACAGTTCTTTCCTTTATCGTCACATTTCTGTCGTTCTAGTTGTTGAATTTGTATGCATCACTACGGGGTGTCATAATTTGTTTCCTCACCGGGAATAGATTTTGAACCTCTGCAATTGCAACGAAGATATCCGCAACAAGGTCCACTATGTCATCGACAAGTTTGCTGAACGCGGGCTTCGCTCACTAGCTGTTGCAAGACAGGTTTCTCTTCTTGTTCTTGGCAGTTCTGTGGTACCGCTCCTTCCTCATGGAACTTTGTTTTCTGTCCTGCAGGAAGTCCCGGAGAAGTCCAAGGATCGTGCTGGAGGGCCATGGCAATTTGTCGGCTTGTTGCCTCTGTTTGATCCTCCAAGGCATGACAGTGCTGAAACTATTCGCAGGGCACTCAATCTTGGTGTCAACGTGAAGATGATCACTGGCAAGTTGGATCAGTCCTTGTCATTTGTATGTTGATACTGTGGTTTTCATTTATTCCTAATGTTGTTATGTTCAATCCAGGTGACCAGCTTGCAATCGCCAAGGAAACTGGCCGAAGACTTGGAATGGGCACCAACATGTATCCTGCCTCTTACTTGCTTGGCCAAAAGAAGGATGAATCTATTGCTGAACTTCCTGTAGATGAACTAATTGAGAGGGCTGATGGATTTGCCGGAGTTTTTCCAGGTCAGCGAAATTTTCTTTTGTTATCAAATTGTCATAGCTTTTAGTAGTATAATGTACAATTGACTTTAACTTTCGTTTATGAAATAGAACACAAATATGAAATTGTGAAGAAATTGAAGGAGAGAAAGCACATATGTGGGATGACTGGAGATGGAGTTAATGATGCTCCTGCTTTAAAGAAGGCAGACATAGGAATTGCTGTTTCTGATGCCACAGATGCCGCTAGAAGTGCTTCTGACATTGTCCTCACCCAGCCTGGGCTTAGTGTCATCATCAGTGCTGTTCTTACCAGCAGAGCTATTTTCCAGAGGATGAAAAACTACACGGTAGGTGCTTATGACTGCTGTTATAATTCCTTGCTTCCGATGTCATTTTGACTTAGCTCTTGATCTTGTTTTGATGTAGATTTATGCTGTCTCCATCACTATTCGGATTGTTGTAAGTTCTAAATTGACTTGCCTTCAATATAAATGTCTGGTTTTTTGTTCATGATTTTTCTTTCAGTTCCATGATTCTAATTTCCGTTCAATCTCTGTAGGTCGGTTTTATGCTTATTGCATTGATTTGGAAATTCGATTTCTCACCCTTCATGGTTTTGATCATTGCTATCCTTAATGATGGTGAGCTCTTTTGTTAAACAGCTTCTTTTGCATGTTCTTGCCTTTGAATTTCTCCATCATGATTTCCTAATTGCAGGTACAATTATGACGATCTCAAAGGACCGTGTGAAGCCATCGCCAATGCCTGATAGTTGGAAGTTGAGAGAGATATTTGCTACCGGCATTGTGTTTGGTGGTTATTTGGCATTGATGACTGTTATATTCTTCTGGGCCATGAGAGAGACAGACTTCTTCCCGGTGAGCACTGTTTGTTCTCTTTTCCTGCAACACAGAAATCTCAGGCAGAACAATGTTTGGGATAGCTCATTCTGCTTGCACTTATGCAGAATTGCTTAATTGAAAACCTCACTTAGTGCATTCATGATCTTTGTAATTAGTTACATTATGTTCTCTGTTTCCAATGAATCACTGCAGATATGATCATACATCTGATGCCAGTTTCATGTCATGCCTTTGCAGGATAAGTTCAAAGTTAGATCATTGAGGCATAGCAATGACGAGATGATGTCCGCTTTATATCTGCAAGTTAGTATAATCAGTCAGGCTCTTATATTTGTTACTCGATCACGTAGTTGGTGTTTTGTTGAACGGCCCGGACTTCTCTTGGTCTTCGCATTTGTTGGTGCTCAGCTGGTAAGACACTATACTCCTGCATTTTGACCTTTCCTTTGTCTCTGGATATTGTTCTCTCTTCATTTGAATGACTTAAGTTGGATTTGGAAAAGACCAAAGTGAACAAACTTACAAAAACCACTCACTGGCTATGCCATGTTCTTCATGAAAAATCTAATTATAATTTGTTCATCCTGATGACTAAACCAAACATTTGCTTCTCACAGGTTGCAACCCTTATAGCTGTTTATCCCAAGTGGGGGTTTGCACGGATAGAAGGAATAGGCTGGGGATGGGCCGGTGTCATTTGGCTTTACAGCTTTGTGACATTTGCCCCTCTTGACTTGTTCAAATTCTGCATCCGCTACATTCTAAGTGGAAAGGCTTGGGATAACCTCCTTGAGAAGAAGGTATCAATCATTATGAACTGTACATTAGCAGTTCCATCTCTCTCTCTCTCTCTCTCAACATCTCTTTCTAAGTCTGCTCCTATGAAATTTCAGATTGCCTTCACCACCAAGAAGGACTATGGCAGGGAAGAAAGGGAAGCTCAATGGGCAATGGCACAGAGAACACTGCACGGTCTCCAAACTCCGGAAAATGCTAACCTCTTCTCTGACAAAAGCAGTTACCGAGAACTTTCAGAGCTTGCCGAGCAAGCTAAAAGGCGAGCTGAAGTTGCAAGGTATGTCATTTTCAATTCATTCAGTTCTCATTTCAATATTTTTTTTTTTATGCTTTATACATTTGAGTTAGAAAACAAGACATACAAAAACTTAGAGTGTCCTAACTTTACATTTGGGAACAAGATATATAGATGTCCCGATCAAATGAGAAATTAATTTATGAAAATATTATGAGAAGTGATACAATTGTCTTTAGTTTAACCGGTGTTATTGCAAAACAAATTTCACTGACTTGTTTCTATTGTATCATTATTCTTCACATATTGAGACGTTAACAAACAATAAGGTATTGTGTCTGTTGAGTTGATTAGTGCATTGTTATATACAAATGATAGGATTCAAAGTCCACATGTGAGCATCATGCATGTCATTTTATGTATTATTATTTTTTATTTTTTTAAAAAAATAAATAATTAGGTATTGAATACTTTTTTCATTCAAAACTACCCCAACCATCATAAATATCTTTTACTGTGAAAAGGAGATGGGGCGACAAAATAGCAAAAAGTCATCCCTACGTTTTGAACACACACATTGTGATAGGTGTCATAGACAAAAAAAAAAAAAAAAAAAATCAAATGCAGTTATTAGAGATTTTGGGGTTTGGGAGAAAAGAACAGAAGAAGGTTTGAGATTTGACCTCATTCTTTTCTACCATATAACTCTACTTGTCGTTTGCCTTGTACTTGTATGATGGTTTTAAAAAGGAAAAAAAGAAAGAAGCTATTTTAAGATCAAAGTATGAGTTATATATATTAAGCTGATATTCGATAGTATATTTTATTGTCGACAAATATGGATAAAGTTTAGTGACATCTGCTGATCTTATTATATATTGCACGCATCACGAGTAAAGATTAATAGGATAGATTAGCCATCACACTTTTTTGCATTGTTATATATTAGTCATGAGTTTTTCGATTCTCTATAATATTTAGCAACTTAAGATTATTTTCTTAGTTCTCTTTCCATCTTTATTTATCTGATATCATCATTATCGACAGACTTCGTGAGGTGCACACTCTGAAGGGACACGTCGAGTCGGTGTTCAAGCTCAAAGGCATCGATGTCGACAATATCCAACAACACTACACGGTATAAGAAACCCCGCAACCCATATGGTGTAATTCCCCTTAAATTCTTTCTTACAAGACGTAGATGATGTTTGATGTTTGTGACTCTTGCTTTCCGTACTCTTTAAGATATAGATGAATTTGTTGGGTTATGTTCATGATGCAAATCTATGTATTGGGATCTTTCGAAGTTTGAGTACATGTTGTGGGAGACATCTAAAATCACCTGATTTTTATTAGAACAAGTTTGACACGCTTCCCATAGATCTCATCCTCCTCCGGTTGCATGGTGAGGTTAGCTCTCTAGTGCTGGGTGCTCGTGGCATCCAAAAAGCCATCACCAACCTTGAGTGCATTTACTAGAAAACAAGAAGCAACAAAAAGCATATGAAAATTTTGTTACACGAATACTGTACGCTGATCTTGATTTGATGGACATTTATGTACTGGATTAATACGACCTGACCTGATATAAAAGGTTAAGATTACGTATATTGAACATCTTGACGAGAGTTCACCATATGAGGTTCACCCATACACAATGTATATTTTTCTAAAATGATTTGTTTAAGTTTGTGTAAACTCCATGCACTAATCTTTCATGTGCGATCATTTATTTTCACGGTGATTTGCTCTTTGATGAAGCGATGGAAATAGTTTGTTTGTGCATTCGTTCGTTAACTTGTTTTCTTCTTGCGCAAGTCTGATAAAATGGTCAAAATTAGATTTACGTTTACTTTTTGTGATAAGTATCACGGATTATGTTATAAATAGAATATCTGATATTACGTTTATATATATTCATTCCTTCGATTTTATTCGTGCTTTACCTATAAATAGTTTATAGTATATTTAATGATCCTATTTTGATTAATTTTTATGATTACTTCAATCTTGTAAATACAAATTGTGTATTTTACAGACGGACATGTATAAATATTGCGTGACTTAAGTAAAATCAGCTAAATCCATTACATATGGTATCAAAGCAGGATAAGTACACTTAGGAACAGTTGATATGCAAATGTAAAAGATCAAACAGGATTGCATTAAGTCAGCCAATACACGTGATCGTTTAAGGGAAACGAGTATATAGACATCGTGAAAGGGGTTGCACGGAGGAGCGGACATCTAAAATTGATATTAAGATGAATGACTAACTCTTGGCGTAAGAGGCATCATGTGGACAAACAAGTTTGGAAGATTACATAGTATATAAAGGTTGGGATGGTTGAGTTCGAGCTATGGCTCAACATTAGCATCCAAACTTGATAGTAGTTAAGACAAGTAGAGCGCTTAGCAAAGGATGAGACCATATAATGAAGGACGGGTTGCTTGGCGATTGAAAGTTGTGCACAGCTTACAAAAGTGAAGGAAATTGCTAACTCAAAAAATTTGTTACTTATGCAAGAGCTTGTATGTGAACGATGGACTATCGATGCTATTCCAAGGTGACCAAAAGTCGACACCATAGAGTATTGAGATTTTTTCTTCGATATGGGAATGATATATCTATAGGAGACTGAAGTGTATAGTAAGTTCAACATATTACCAAGCCTTAAGGAGCACAACGGGGGCTGTATTGATAAAGAGTCACTATCTAGGAAATATGTTCGTGATGGTATAATAGTGCATAGTTTGTTTAACAATGTAATGTAGTTCAAGGAAATGATGGTCTCAGAAACTTTTAGAGGGAATGATGCAAAGAGAAAAGGTACTCCAATTAGACAAATATCTAAGAATGATAAATCTCGATTCTCTATATAGAGAATCATATACAATGACGCACACATGCTAAGAAGGGGTACCTCAAAATGATAGCTCTATAAAGCTTAACAAATCAAGCAGGCGTCTCGTATTGGATAATATGTGTTAGTCATAGGTGCCCTATAAGTCAATCACACGAATGATGACATGTGTGACATGATTCGCACTCTTTTTTCTTATTATTTATTTGATATTTTTCTCACTTTATGTTATCCGTTGCATATATTGTGATATCCATAGATCTATGCAATGAGAGTCGAATCATGATGAGATCACGATAATGAGACCGATTCGCCTTTAAACACATACCCTAAATAATTCCGGTCTATGTACCACCAAGGAGGATTCCGAATGCAAGTACCGATTAGTCTCATGAAGGGACGTGATTATATAGAGGTATGATTAGAGTAGATAGAGGATTGGACAACTTAAGAGCACATATTCACTTAAAGGAGCTCAGCAAATTAGAAGATGAAGCCAAGTGAATGAATGTTGCTATTAAGGATACAAAGGAGAATAAAATCGGTGTGAGCTATACAACATGATAGTAGAGGCCATGTATGAGAATTATGCTCTATTTTTCTATTGACCAAGGGGAACTACTCAGATAACATAAGAGTGTTGAAGTTGATAGTCGAAAGGGGTGAGGAAACAATGATGAATCTAAATGGACTTATCTACCCAAAACCAACTATCGATCAGAATGAATGTGAACTCAAAGGAGTGCCATAGTATTGCACAGACATATTATCAATGCGAAGAAAAGAATATAGATATGAGGTGATAAATAGTAGGGTCATAGGCATGACAACATGATAGTACCATAGAGGTGAGAATTTTGTCGAATCATCGATCTCTTGATCTTATGGAGGGAGAGCGCATAATCGTGAAAGGGGTCGAAGAGGTGAAAAATATGGAGACAAACTCTAAGTACTGAGATAAAGCTGAATGACAAAGGCCGGGAAACTTTGTAAGATCGATATTGATAGGCTTCTTATCAAAATAACCAAAAGTGGGAGACTTCTGTTCGATGTAGGAGTACTCAATAAAGGAACGAAGTAGGTAGTACATGATACTATATCTTTTCTATTTAGAGCATGCGATAAAAATGATAGAGAAGATGATACAACCCCAAAGGTAACCAAAACTATTAGAGATTTATTTTACGTCGGGGTGAAATTTTACTCTTTCGGGGCAAAACTTCTTGTATTCCAAAAACTCGATTGTAATAAGGAAGTGAATTGTAGTAACTAACTCAACACAAGGAGTATAAATATTTTGAGTGCTTCAAAAGTGGGAGTAAAGAACAAGCAAAGACTAGTATTATGTATAAAATATAACCTTAAAGGAGGCAAACGAAGTCAAGTAATCTCAATTCTCTTATTTATTTAGTAAATGAGCTCTAATATGTTCAAGATCCTTTGAAGAAAATGGAAGATAATAATTATCAAATTATCACCAATAATGATCGGTTCTATCGAAAGTAGATTGTCTATTTTATTTTTCAATAGAATAACAATAGAAAGTAAAAGTGATACGAACCTACTTACAGGCAATAACTAAGTAGAAGAGAAATTGATCGACAAATTTTGCATAGAAAAGACCTTTAAAACTTCAAAATCGATGAGGCAATGCTCATTATAATTCCAACATGCATCCGACCAATTCAAGTGGTGTGAAACGTCCCAGAGAATAGGATAAAATATGGAAGGTCTTTTCTTTTATCAAAGAGATCCATAGGAACTAGTAAAAATTAGCATAACTCGATCGATCCCACACTAGAGTCAATCATTGGCCAATTGAATCGACATTAGCGGATCAAAGCTCGACTACTTAACAACAGTAATGAAGAACAATTGGAAGCCAAGAAATACATTGCAATTGAAGCACAAGATTAAAGTTTCAGGAAAAGTGAGGAGATGCAACATCCGTGAATGCTTCGACAAGGAAGTCGAAAGAATAAGTGAGAGAGAATGTCATAAATAGAGCTGTAAATAGGGTGTTCAATATAATATTTATACATGTCCATGTCTTTATATTTTTTTTTTTACATAATATGTAGAGGGCTTACAATAGGCTTGACAGCCCTTTTGATTAACTATTATAGTTATTTCAATCTAATAAATATAGGTTATGTGTAGTCATCGTACAAATACAAAACTATCCAAAAATAATTATCCAAGCAATTATTTTGAAAGTTTTCTAACTCCACAAAATGGTACAGAGTATTAGTCAGCATAGCATCGGGGAGCTACCCAAGTGGCATTTGACTAGATAGACCTTTGGGATAGTATCTATGACTGGTTCATTGTGTTATTCCACGGCAATATCTTTTGTGCACTTGAGACTTTTGGCTACAGTGGACCACCTTGGACATTGCATGACTGTTTAGAACTTACGAAGACTTTATTTATAATTTATTTTTTCTTTTAAGTATTTTCTTAAATGGTTACTTGTTGAATCTCGAGTTAAATTCTTCTTTAAACTAGTCTTCTCTTTTGTAGATCTTTAAGAGACTATGAGATTTCGAAGTGGTTGACCATTTACGAATGGATATGCAATAGTATCATATGACTTAAACAAAATCAATTAAGTTCGTGATAGTATAAATTATGATTAGTTATAGTTCACACAACTTATGATTACTTATGCTTATTATGTTCTCATTCTTTTTACTTCACTTTAGCGGAATAAGATAGAATGCCAAATGCTTTTAGCAAACAAAAAATTTTGTTATCTCAGTGAAGCTTTTTCAATCAATTAAGTATTGGACGGGTTATCCAAGATGGGATCAGAGAGGTCACAACATGAAACCACCACTTTGTTATGCCTAGTATGGTAAATGACATGTCATGAAACTATTACTTGGTTATGCCTCATAAGATACTTAATATTTAATATGAGCTATTGGTAAGGATGTCAAGTCCTTGTGTGAGAGATATTATAACATCGTAGTTTATTCTGCATTCGATGAGATTTGATGTCGGTGGTTGACTTAACGTTCACCAATCCAATTGGGTTCGTGCTTGATCCATGTAAAGAACCTCGATCACATACAAAGTCGAGGTGGAATAGTCCCAAAATGTATGTCCCTCTTGCATGAAGATCGATGTCGTGAGTGAGCTCGTCAAATTGCCGAGCAAGTTTGCTCTCTCAATGTGAAATTAGTAAACTACCAAGTGGTCCCTCAAGTTAGGTCTCGATGTGGGTTAATGAGTTGGGAATAGAAGAGATAGAATTTAACCTAGATTACTGCATCCCATTTTACCTTTTGTAGTCGATCCCTTAGTCGTCTATGGTTAAGGAGAACATTCCATATAATATTTTCTATTTAGATTTCGCTAACTTAACGTGGTCGTTGGTTAAAAGCTTTTGTTCTTATTTTGATTCGAGGTAAATATTTGTTTTTTATTGACATTAGCCTATTATTGTGAAGGATCTTTGGACTAGTGATTCCCGCTCAATGAAATTAATAAACCAACTGTCGTGTTAGACCGATTCGTGACATATAATCCTCATTAGCTAATTGTGCATATGTTGATTGACCCTTCAAAAAAAATCTTGTAAAGATGATGCCAAAACAGCAAAAACGTTTGTCTTTCCTTCTTATCCTTTTCAGCTCTTCAATCCAACCTAAAGCTTACACTCCATGGAATTCCTTCTCATACATGCGCACAGCACGACAATAAGATTTCCTAGTTCTTTTCAGCATCTGAATGAACAATGTCGAGTGTAGCTAACAGGTTGTAGTACTCCCATGGACCCCAGCATGAGTGTTATAAATCATGTTACAGAGGCATTCTTGTGGGAGGCCTTTCCCTGCTCAAGAACAGTACTACTTCGTTCTTGTCTCCTTCTCCCTCCCAGCTGAAGTCATGTTGCTTTCTTTGACTCATCTCTCTCTTTCTGATTATGAATCCATGGCATTGCTTCTGGAAGAGGATTAGGTTTTCTTCTTTTTTTTTTCGATCGATTCAGAATCGAATTTAATTTTAATTCGGAATCATCGAACTGTTAAACCTATTCAGTTTCGGTTCTTGACCGATTCGAGTCTGATTCAGTTCTCAATCATGGCATTGCTTCTACACGTATTTTAGAGGTAGCATTTCCTCCTATCCAAACACACATGAAAAGAGTAGTACGTGGTCACACTGTTCGCTCCCGGCCTTAAAGCCTCGTATCAGTCGAAGATCTATTGGGATGCATCTCATTTATACAACCCATCTACTGCACCACCGATAAAGCCTTGACTGTTAGGAACCAAACACATCATTTCTTCGGCCGCAGAGACTTGGACTCTCGGCAGCCTCTTGTGTTCCTCCTTACAACTATCCTATAAAGTAGGAGGATCGACACAGGACGGAACTCAGCCAATGGGATGAAAAGAGAGACCCTTTCTCTGTCGACGTCGTACTGCAAGCCATCACCACTCTGACACTTCTGACAAGATTTGCATGGAAAAGCCATGCAGTTAGTAGACAGAAGAGATTAATCGCTAAACACATGTATATGTTTGGTCTCCGAGTTTTACACAAAGCCTTTTTCTTTTTCTTTTTTGCTTCTCTGACAAAGGCACCACAGCCACTCCTTCCACTCTCTTGCATAGCTTTCAGACAAACCCACCTTCGTGGCAGAATGGCTTTGGAGTCGGATATAAACCTCACTTTAGCTCAGACAGAAGCAGTAATAGTTATAGTGACCTTTCAGAAGCAGCAGCTTCTTTCTCTCTCTCTCTCTCTCTTCCTTTATAACCATCCTACTCAAGCTTGCCTTTTCAATACCCCCCTCTCGACGCTTTATGCAGAGACCAAAGGAGAAAGCCCAGAGAACAACTTCCGCTTCTGCGTTGCGTTGTTACTCTTTCCCTCCCTCCCTCCCTCCTCTCTTTATTTCTCTTGGTTTCTCCGCCTCTTCATGGGAAGATGAACAACAAATCCAGCTCCGCCGAAGCCTTTCTCCCGTCGATGATGTCCTTTTCTGGGCTGGAAGGCAGCAGCCAAAAGCAGCACCATATCTGGGACTGGGAGACCAGCTCCCACAACCCCAACACCACCATCCCCAGCACCACCTACGAACTCCAGGACCATGCAGTCTTCCCCTGCGTGCCCTTGCCGGACTGCCCACCGCCTCTCCTCCCCATGAGCAACTTCCACTTCTACTCGCCGCCGCCGATGCCCGACTACCCCGTGGTTCTGATCAAAAGGGAAGACGGCACGGGCGGCTGCGGCCGAATCGGGCTAAATTTGGGCCACCGGACCTACTTCTCGTCCGGTGATGCACTTGCGATCGACTGGCAGCTCTCGAGGTCGACTCTGAACAATCATCAGCCGCGGTGCCAGGCCGAGGGGTGCAAGGCTGACCTCTCCGGGGCGAAGCACTACCACCGCCGCCACAGAGTGTGCGAATTCCACTCCAAGGCCACCGTCGTCATCGTCGGTGGGTTACAGCAACGTTTCTGCCAGCAGTGCAGCAGGTACGACCGAACCAACTGAGAAGAAGACAAACCCCACGTCTATTTACCTCCTCCTCTCGATTTACTTTGTTGGGATGCTGCACGTGTTCGTCTTATCTCCATCGGAAAGTGTCTTCCTCCTGACCTCGATCATGGAGTTCCTTGTTGAGAGTCCATCTCCTTCTACTTACGTGATTGTGCCTACTTTGGAGTAAGAAGGTTGATCTATAGAGCTTTATTCTGACGCCGGTGCAGAACCCAATGGTTATTTCCTTTGTCTTTGTGAGCCGCAGGGATTTAAGCCCTAGATCGAAGTGCTTCGAGAATTAATGATGACTGGCTCTCTCCTCCTTGTCTGTGGTGTTCTCCAGTGGCTCTGTACATTACTCCACATTCCTTCTTACCTCTTTCTTGATAGCCTTTTGAGGCTTCAACAACCATTCTCTATGCTACTGGTCCTCTGCTTCAACTTCTATACTCCTTTTCCTCATGTAGCTTCTTCTTCTTCTTCTTCTTCTTCTTGTTTGAAGGTTAGATGCGCATGGCATGTCATCTTTTTTCCTCGTACTTGTTCAAATGGTTGGACAGGTTCCATGTGTTGGCAGAGTTTGACGAGGCCAAAAGAAGCTGCAGAAAGCGCCTAGCTGACCACAACCGCCGGAGGAGGAAGCCTCAACTCCCAACCACCACTACCACAGAGTCGTCACCATCCGAGAACACCACCACCAACTCCTCTGAGAAGGCCACCACAGACACTCGTAAGTTCCGATCATCTTGCTCTTGTAACAGCCTCTCACACTTAGGACGTCTCTCCTCTTCTCATGCATTTACCACCATCCTCAAACAGCAGCCATGAAGACCACAACAGGAACAATGTGCACCAAGATCCATCAACAGTATCAGAACAAGGGAAACCTGCTCAGGAATGGACCAGCTTTATCTCTTGCAGGCGCTGCAGTGGCCGAGGAAAAGGTCTTACATCAGCAGCAGCAGCAGCAGCCGTCCTCCTCCTCTTCAGCATTCAACAACAACAAGGACGACGACGACAGCTGCCTCCACCACCACAACCTCTTCTGCTCCAGTTCTCATGAGCCCTTCCAGGCCACCGGAGGGGGGTCAAGCCAAAGCCTTTCCGATCACCACCAGGGCAACATCTTCCACCACGGCCAGGCTTCCTTTGAGGTGGACTACATGTGATCGGTGTGTTGGATATGGATGAATCATGCATGCATGACGAGCACACTAAGGGGCTTGTATCAGTTCTTCTTCTTTCTTCTTCTGGGAATAATGTTTTGCTTCTGAGAAACTACCTAGCAGTGTGCAGAGAAGTCCTGTGGAGGACGTTTCTCTTCCTAGAATGATTCCAATTGCAAGAGATGATTCTTGTATTCATTAACATCTATATAAGCTCTTTTCCTTTCATCTTACACGCACAGGCCATCATACCTCACATCAGATAACACACACAACACATGTAGCAAGAGGCAAAAACCTATTCAGCAAACAAAATGACTATCTTATATGAAGATATCATCCATGGTGCCTTAGGCAACATCAATT
This sequence comes from Musa acuminata AAA Group, assembly GCF_036884655.1. NCBI lineage: Eukaryota > Viridiplantae > Streptophyta > Magnoliopsida > Zingiberales > Musaceae > Musa > Musa acuminata. Next base: position 38,976,937 of record NC_088341.1, read on the forward strand.
CGCCAACTTCTCAATCTATAATCAAACAACTACACAATTCTATAGAATCGATTTGATTCGCTGTTCTTTAGGAACTCAGAAGATATAAATAAAATTAAATATGTACAAAACCATAGCTTAGAATATAATCATTTGGAGGATAAATAATCCTTATTATATAAACTAAAATTTATAGTTTTGGTTGTAAGATTTATATACAATATAATTGGTGCCTGAGGAACCCAATTGAGTTTGTTTCAAAATATAAGTATCATTAGGGGACTTTTATAATTTATAGCTCAATCAACTGGAATTTTCCTTTACTATTACTACCACCTTTTAATCCCTTCTCCCTAGCTTTGTTTCTTATTTGTTATATCGAATTGGTATAGAGCTGTACATGAATGACATAATAGTTGTCAGCTGATGCCACCAGCTATTCTTATCATTCATAAGATCCTTCAAGTGCAAGTATTACTCCAAGAATCCAGGAGGGGACGAGTGCAATCCCCAGGATCTTGCGTACGACCGTACGTCTCTAAACTTGATCTGATACCTCACGGTGGAGCTCAGTCATGCATGGACCCCGCAGTTGCAGTCGGAGGAGGAGGACACAGCCTCGTGCTGTCTCCGAGATGGGAGTTCTTGGATTTGTATTCGCCTCGCCCGGCAGAAGCTTATGGCATGGCAAACCGGCCGCCGTCCCTTCCACCTTAAAGGTGTCGGAGGCTCAGCTGGCTTGTAAATGTTTCTCACATGTCTCAGCCCAGAAAGAGTCCGAGGTTTGCGTGAGGCTCCAAGGCATGGGGAGCTTGGACGACTAAGGCGGACATGATAGATCTGCAGTGCAGTCTGGTTAATGTTGGGCACTGATTGATGAGCGAGACGACCCACCCAGCTGTGTGTTTTTTTACGGGGAGCTGTCACGTCGCCATCCAAATCACATGGTCTATACATTTGACCGTTCGTTTCACCCCCTCAAAGTCTTCAATTCGTGATTAGATAAATTCTTTAAAAAAAACTCTAGTTTTCTGTTTTTCTTTCCTAGATTATTATCTTAATTTTATTTTTGGAGAACAACCTTTATTTTTTAAAAAAATATGAGGTTACCCTACCTCACGTCATGTCTGTCTCTACCTCGAGTGCATCGTTGCCCTTGTCCCATTATCCTCGTCCGCCTCCTTGCTCAAGAACGATAGATGATAATAAAAGTGGAGGTGGTGGATGATGAAAAATATGATAAATGCAATGAAGAAGATGGATCAATTTCATTAAAGTAAGCAGTTATTTATACAAGTAGAGGGAGAGATTTCTTCTGTCATAATTAGTCTATTAAGAGAGATTTTCTTAGTCAATTGAAAAAAACTTATCTTTTATCAATAGATGAGGACGACACGACGATAGTAATAGACAAGGGTGAGAGCGGAACCGATAACATTAGTGGACGAGAGTGATGGATAAGGAAACAATGATAACAATAAATGTGAGCGACGACGTATTTGAGGGCACAACAACAACGATAGGTGAGGGTGAGGGCACACTCGAGGGTGATGAACGAAAGTATGACGACAACAACAAACGTTGATGATGATGCACTTGAGATAAAGGCTTAAGGCACAATGGTGAAGGTAAGGCCTCACGAAAAAACATAGATGATGAGCAACGATGAGAGGTAAAGGTAACCATGACAAGGGTGATGGAGGCTAAGAGTAATCTCGTTTTTTATTTTCTAAAATCCGTTCTATGAAAATAAACCGAAAAGAGAGGACAAACGAGTTAGTGCACAATTGAACGCCAAAGAAGAAGCGAGAGAGAGAGAGAGAGAGAGAGAGAGACGTGTTCTTCACTTGTCCACTTTGTGTGTTTAGATCGGCCCGTGGCGCAATCTAAGTGGGCCAAAAGCGTAGGGCCACGAGTGTCATTAGGTTTTAGTTTCCGGTGATCCAACATGATGAATGGGAAAGGCACATCAAGGCAACAAACGAGCTTGAGGCGTGTGAGCTCCCCTCACATGGCCGTGCACTGTCTTGTGTGTGAAGGGATAACATGATGACACCGGCATGGATGCTAACTTTACACCAATGAGATACTCCATTTAGCTAAGAGATCACCATTGCAAGTATACTTTTGATTGTTCAACATACAATCCCACCGTCCTCGACATTAACCACCACATCGATTCAAAAATCACCTTAGTACACTAGATGACTCTCTAGCTCTCTTCTAGGTCTTTCATTTCATTCTCGAATTCTTTGAATATTTTAGTAACTTGAGCATTAAAAGTGTATTGTGGGGATGCTCCCACATCATACAACTCGTTTGCAGCAGCAGCAGCAAGCAGCAACATGTGCAGGCCCTTGTCGCGGCTGCTTCCGAGCATCACCCTAAGTGGGGATCCCGCCATTGATGTCTTTTGTTCTTCTTCTTCCTCCCATGGGGTACTACATCGTACTATTAGGTCGCAGCAACATGTGCACGCTTTTATTGTGGCTCCTTCACCTCTCTCCTGGTGAGGTCTACCTCTCACCCAATCAATCGGTGTATCACGGCCAGATCATAAGGTTTTTGCTAGGGAAAAGATCCATCTGCACTACGTCCTAGGATGGCTCGATTGAGAGAGGCTTGGATCTTGGCATTGCCTTCAGCACTTTGACACACAAAGTTCCACGGTAAGCCTGCAGCCATGCAGATCAAACTTTTGTTGCCATCTTCTCATCTGGCTTCACTTGAATGAGGTAATCCAGTGAGAAAATAGGAATCCTAGGATAGAGAGTTTCCGCTGCTGCACCAATCAAATTGTAGACTAATTAATTCTTTACTGGTAGTGATCAGAGGGAATACACCACAACAATCCTGCAATGATACTTGGTCTCAATCCGAAAGGAAAGCCGATCAAATCCATCATGTCATACGATATATCCCGACTCACAAAGGAACCTCTAAAGCCATTTTTTCTATCAAGCACGAGATGTTATTTCCTGCTAAGCATCAAACGTCATTCTTCCCGCTCTCTAACTATCTCACTATGCTTTTTGAACATTCAGCCCTCGATGATATCCTTACTGACTTGAACGTCAAATAAGTGTCATCAAAGAATCTTTAATATATTTTATCACCAAGACCAAAGAGACGTCCTTCTTCTTCCCCTTCCCCTTTTATCATGTGCTACTTGAATTTCTATATATGGGCTCTCCCTTATCTGATTCTTCTTCAGCAGATCCTGATTTGGAGTTGGAAGCTTCGAACACCTGACTGACTTTCTACTGGAACTCGTACACAAGGAGCTACTGCAGCATCAACACTCGGCACAAGACCAAGACTAAGAACTAGAGCACCAACAACAGAAACAAACTTAGGCTTTCGAAAGGAAAGGTGACCTTACAGAGCTCAACGTGTTGCGCTAACGGAGGGCGGTAGAGACGAGTATTCCAAATTCCATTCTTAAAAGGGCGAACATGAGTTTGTGCCAGCAGTCAGAAGTAGCGAGTTAGCTGGTAGCTTCGGAGTCGAGGAATCAATTAGTGAGTCAGCTGTAATTGTTTCCGCGCATGGGAAGAAGCCCTTTGCGCTATCAATTCCCCAATAAATGACGATCATAACGACCGCCATGCACATGAGTTGTGTCGTTGGCTCATTTATTGCTCCCTATCCTTTTGTGTGTCACGTCCTCCACAACACACGGTAAAATCTTCACTCGCTTATGTCGATTTACAATCTAGTTTTAGTTCTTTCACAGGCTTTTCCATAGCAGTCTACCGACATCACGTTTGCATGCATGTCGACAACTGCTGTGCAATAATGCAATCTGTGTACCTTAAATTTAATTCAATATCAAACAAATTTAACTATGAATCGATGAATTGAGCATTTCTCATCTCTTGTCAATAAATCAATAAATCACCTTATGTGAGAGTTTAAATTATAAAATGATTACATTGTCCACATCAAAAAATAAAAAAGAAATCAGTGAGTTCTATTCTGACTTGCATGTTGCTATGCAAGATATTTTGAATCAATGAATTAAATTCTTTTCTCGCTTTATATATCAATCATATCGTCTTCATGAGAGGTCATTCGATAGTTATCTTTTTTTATTATCATTAAATTATTATCTTTCTTTTCCCGTCCTAAATCATTTAACCATTTTTTCTGATTATGCTAAGTTTTATATTCTAATTCGTGTAAGAATGTTTTGTGCATAGTTTAATATAGACGAAAGAAAATTAGTCAAAACAAAAAAAAAATCCTTTGCTACTTCGATTTTGCCTGCTAGATATGGGTGAATGATGAGTCTTTGTTGATCTCCTTTACCTCGGAAGGAAGAAGGCTACGGACATGGCGGGTCACGGTGCCATGCACATTCCCCACAGCATATGCTCACTGTCAAACCACTGTAGTTTCTCCCCTGCCTTGTCATGACATTTCACGTCCGACACTATACCCACATCCATAGTTATTCCTACTTTATGACCATTAATGGTGATTTTGTTTTGTTGCAAAGGTACAGAGCAGCTGAGGGGGGACTGACTCCAGTCAACTATTCCCATGCCATTCCTGTGGTAAAATTGAGGTCCACTCCAGCTTGAGACTCTACAGGTCATTCTCCTTTGTTGCGATTCTTCCATTCTCCCTTCCACCACCGATTCCCACATACTCTTCCCCTCCTTGCCCTGTGGGTTTCCATAAGAGACCTCAAACAGTTTACGAGATGTGATCTATAATTTATTTTTCTAAATATTAAATTATTTTTTTTATTGAAGATTACAAATATACACCAAAATTCATCCCCACAAAATCTATCATTTTCAAATCAAGTCAATATTATTATATTCATCTTGATAGGATTATATATTTTTTATTCTTGTATTTATACCTATAAAAAAGAAGGAGAACATTATAATAAAGAGGAAGAATGATGTATAGTTTACTTCTCTGAATATTCTGACCCTGGAATCATTGGCATGAAAGATCACTTCCAAGGAAACAAGCTTGCCAATCAACAACAATTTCTGCAGTGGTATGTATGTTCCCCGACATTCTCCGAAAGAGAACAACATTTGGTCGTTGAATGGAACTGCAGAAAAGAAACTACAGGATCAAGCTACTCGAGCTTTTTTGGTCGAGGGGCACGGGACCGGGATGAAGACGAGGGTGAGATCGTCGGGGACGGGGAAGTAACGTTCTTGCGGAGAGCTGCATCTTCTCTTGGCCGGACGAGGCTTCTTCCTTGGTGACGGCGGGCACAGTAAAACCGGCTTTACCGCAGTCCTTTCGGACTTGGGCGTAACGCAGCAATCCACATCTTCGTCGTTGCCGGACTTCGACGGGGATTCTTCGTGAAGCTTGGCGTCGTTCCCGGAAGTCCGAATTGGTGGAGGCGAAGGCGGTTCTCGGACGGCAAGCTCCAATCCCATTGTTCGATGACCGAGAGGCTACTGGCTTTTACTAAGCTCTGGAGAAGTCAAAGCAAAGATAGAAGGAGTTGTGGAGACACAGGTGACGGTGTGCTCTGGCAAGTGGAGATGGAACGGAAGGAGACACAGGTGATGTTGCATAGATGTGAAATAGTAATTATAGACAGATCTTGTTTCCTTTTTTCCCATGTGAGAAAGTCTAATTTTTTAAAGTAAAAATACTAAATAATAATAATAATAATAATAATAATAATAATAATATCCTGATATTGGACTTGTGAGGTGCAGTCTCGACCCACTACGTTAAATCTCAGTGGTTTATTTAGAGGGCTCACCTCTCGGACAGTTGTATTTTTACAAGATTTTAATATTTTATTGATTTTAACATTTACGGTGGAAAAATAATTAAGAAAAAAAGTTATTCTTGTTAGTATCTTTTTTAACCTCAAGAAAAATAAATATTTTTTTTTGTTGTTGTTCATGGTATTTCTTGGTTGTGGAAGGATAAATTTCTCCTCGAAGACTACTTGATATCAAAAATATTTCTCTCTAAAATAAGAGCAAGGAAAACATGATTAGATTGCTATAAATAAGTTGGCTATGCATCTCCAACTGACCAAATTAATTCATTGGGACAACAATTTATTATGATGTCGGATGATCCTTGGACCACTCTCCAAAGATCGTAGCCAGAATAATTGCTCTAAATCCAAAAACATTTCCTGGCAATTAATTGTATATGTTAATAAAATCGAATAAATTGGAAACTGGCAAATGGAAAAGAAGAAGATGCTCATTTGATGTGTTTGGGAAGCTGCATGTTATGCGCTTCGGTTTTCCTTGTTTCAGGAAGTACGTCCGATGGTTCCTCAGATCAGATATGGTGTTGACTTGCCAAGACGAATAACTCGGTGGTGGTGAAGAGGACACCATGGTTCGGCAGCAAGGAAAGATGCAGGCTTTCCCTTCCCTTTTCAGGATCCAAATCATTCAGCCAGTGTTTCTGCAAGTACCGGAGGAGCACAAGCAATCAATGCTAGCTGTGGAAGGTGAAGGTTCACTTTGTTTAAAGCTCCCGAAGCCAACTAAAGCTGCCATTGGGAGGAGGAACCACTGCAGAGAGTGTACAGGACGAGAAGGGCAGCACATGGTGTTTCTGAGGAAGACAACTCATTGCAATGTCAGAAGAGAAGGCATCCTTTGTGACTGGAACAGCAATCAGACACTGCCTGAGACTGTGCTGCGGAGTAGAATGAGAACCTGGGTAGCTACTTCCATAACTGGAGGAATCATGAGAGACCAAAGAGGTAGAATGATCACTGAAAGAGTCCAGTGTGGCTCACGAGCTTTCTATCCAACAACACCTGCTGCAAATAACAGCCATTAATGGTTGATGGCTTGAGAATATTCCATCTCAATCATTTGAAGAAGGGATTCCATATTCTTGTCACGGAAGCCCACTCTACAGTCTCAACTATCCACTGGTATTGGAATAGTGTGAATCCCAGAATCACTGTAAAGGTATTTATGGGCCATTTTGCTCCATAGCTTTGGATTTAGTATGGGCTATATGATCCCTTCCCAACCCAATGCAGCAGCGATGATATCAAAGACTTGGGAGTAACAGGCAGTACTATTGAAAGGTTTCATAAACTTGTACACTTCTTTCAGAAAAATAATCTCTGCAGATTCTTGTAAGATGGGGTTTTCACACGGTCAGAATGTCATCCAGAGTTGACTTTGAATGTTAGTGTGATCAGCCTCTCAAGAAGTTGCAGGGTAAGATCAAATGAGGGAGGAGGAAGACTGGTCAAAGTAGGAAAAGCTATCCAAAGAATGGATACGTGTGTAAGGAAATCAAGATTTTCACATGAAAGAGGTTTTGCGTGTTGACTTAAGTCAACTCAGGCATTCAAAGAAGAATAAATACACGCGAAAGGAAGTCAAGATTTGCACGTAAGAGGTTTTCCGTGTTCTTTTAAGTTTCCCACTCAATATGAGTTGACTTAAGAACCTTGGAACTGTAACTGGTACTCTATTTTTGATAAATATCTAATTTATGTATTTATTCTATATCATTTAGAATCCTAATATTATATATATATGTAAGAACAATGTATCAAAAAAAATTCACTAGTTGAATTTTCGGGATGATACTCCTTTATTGAGTATTTATCATAGGCATCTATTTTCATAAATGGATAAATATGCTTTCTATCTTTCAGGTTTATTATATGATTTTGTGTTAACAGAAAAGTAAACCATATCAAACCGAACTAAATCGATTATATTCGATCTTCACATTTTATTCATCCTTGCATTACTCATTCAAGTTAAGAGAAAGAGATAAAAGGAGGATGAGAGAAAGGAGGAGAAGAAAAACCCTTTGGGTTAACTTGAGCCCAAGTTGATTGGAGCCAGTTTACTAATTTGAAAGGGTTAAAGAAATTTTGCAAAAAAAAAAAAAAGAAATAGAAGAATAAATTTGGAATTTAAGTAAAAACGTAGTGTAAATTCTCAACAAATTATTAGGTGTTTTTCTGGTAAACTGTCCACACAAGAAATACTAAAATATTTTTGATAATATATATACCATTTCGAACATAAATAAACTATATAATTATAGTTATATAACCCTATTTTGTGGTGTTACGGTCATGCATGGTTGCGTAAGGAGTGTCTAACTTCTGTTGGAGAATTGACTATGAGGTCAACGTTTGGCTGGCAAAAGTCAAAACAAGGGAAGACCATACTGACGAAAGCTACCCCATGAAGACTCTTGACTTCACCTAAAAGAACGGCTCCGCAAGGAACTGAAGAGGGAAAAGAAGGGTTTGCGTTCCTGCTACGCGTCTCTTCGGTCAACTCTCTCAGGACGCAGGAGGCGAAATCGTCATCCGCTTTCTTCCTCCTCTCAACACGCGATTCCCCATTACTACCTCGCTGTCATCTTCCTCTTTATCTCTCACACCGCTAAATCCAACGCAAGATGAATCGAATCCCTCGATTTCCGGCATCTGAATCGGGACGAACTTTTCTGCAGTTACGGATCCTCTTTCAGATTCGTTGGATTCGCAATCCAACGGTGGAAACTGATCGTCTTCCTCTTTTCCTCGGAGTTAGACCGGTCCAACCTTGTACAGCAGTCGGCTGACTCCGGTCAACACATGGAGAGGACTTTTCGGAATTCACTGTGAAAATTTCTCACGATATTTAATGCAATCGTTTTTCTTCACACGGCCATATTATTGCTGCCGCTTTTTACCCACAAGTCCACCCAAGGATGGAAAGATAGTCAACCGATTGAACTGTCATTCCACGCCCCGAGAAGTACGAACACTCGGAGAAGGGCATCGTTTTCCTCGATGACTGTTTCGCTTTTGTTGACTGTTTCCAGCCCGATTTCTTGTTCAAGCTTTCCACCACTATAATACATGGACTTCTCCGCCTCCCTTCCTTCCTCTCTCAAGCTTTGATCTCTCCTCTTCTCCTGAACTTGAACGCTAAGAGAGTAGTATGGTTGCTGGGATCTGATCTGAGGTTGTGTCTTGGTCTCGTTTAGATATGACTGCCACCGATCTGATGAGCCGCCAGAAGATGGACGAGCTGGTAGCTATCCAGGAGGCTGCAGCTGCCGGGGTCCGTAGCATCGAGCACCTCGTCTCCCGGCTCTCCCGCCAGAGTTCGCCGTCCGATTGCCGGGAGATTACCGATCTGACGGTTTCCAAGTTCAGGAAGGTGATCTCCGTCCTGGACCGCACCGGCCACGCACGTTTCCGTCGGGGACCGATGCTCGCCACGACTGACGCCACGGAAGATAAAACCCTGAGTCTGCTTCCGCAGCCATTCGAGTCGCAGCCTCAGCCGAATCTGCCGGTGGCGTCGAAGGGCCTAACCATGGACTTCACCGAGGCGAAGGGCGAACCCGCCGCAACGACCCTGAGTCTCGGCTTCAGCGCTTCCACCACGATGTCATCCGGAAATTCCTCGTTCCTCTCTTCGCTCACCGGCGACGGCAGCGTCACCGACGGCAAGATGGGGCCGGCCGTCCTGTCGGAAGCCCTCGTCGTCGCCGCCGCTGCCGTTCCCGTCGGTAAGCCCCCTCTGTCATCGTCCCACAAGAGGAAAAGCCCCGGCGACTGTCACGACCGCGTCCACTGTGACGTCGCCCTGAGAAAGCACAGCGGTGATCTCTGCCACTGCTCCTCCAAGAAAAAGTGAGCCCCTATGAGCCTCTCTCTCGCTCTCCCTGCACACGGTGGCAGGCCTCGGTCGTGTCGTCTAACGTGCGCCCGGCCCCGTTGTCCTTGCAGGAAAACTCGGGTGAAGAGGACGATTCGCGTGCCAGCGACAAGCTTGAGGAACGCGGACATACCATCCGACGAGTACTCGTGGCGGAAGTACGGGCAGAAGCCCATCAAGGGCTCCCCTTATCCCAGGTAACCATGCTCGGCGCCCTGCCACTATACGCGCCGCCGTCCGATCTCCGGCCGTCCTCGACGTGGCACGGTCTGATCCATTCGCTGTCTGTTGTTGCAGGGGCTACTACAAGTGCAGCAGCATGCGGGGATGCCCGGCGAGGAAGCACGTGGAGCGGGCGCCTGACGACCCCTCGATGCTCATCGTGACGTACGAGGGGGAGCACCGTCACGCCTCCAACCCCGAGCCCATCTCAACCGGTGCATGATTGTTGATCCGCGAGATCAGGGCCGCTCATCCTCCGTACGACCGTTTGACCAGTCCTTGCCGCGTGTCTCTTCCTCTTCTTCTTGGTGTTGATGTCTGTGTTGATTAGCCTGTAAAAATTAGTGAAACACGCTTCCCAGGAAAGCTGACGTATGACCAACTTTTGTGGTGGGAGCGACGACTTTTGTCGCTTTCTCGGTGCGAATGAGCTGCACTCAACTCTCCGTTTGAGGTCAGGCGGAGAGTCAAAGCGGCATTATTGTGGTGGGTCCCCCTGTCTTTGTGGACGTTGTGACGTGGATCTCAGGAAACGGGAAAGCAAGCATCACGAAAGAGAAGCGGAACAGAGACGGGATTGTGTGATGGCAGCTTGACAGCCACTCGTCCTCTGTGAGCCTTTATAAGTACGCAAAGACACATCATCGCACAGAATGTCGTGTTCCAACTAGCCACGAACGACATGGAGATCACTCGCGACGCTTTCTTGGCGAAGCCCGTCGAGTTGAGAACAGTCGTCGAGGTGAGAACTTGCCGACGCACGTCGGCGAAGCGAGCCCATCAATCGAACGGTAGTCCGAGAGCAATAACCCATCATTTTCATCTCTGATATCGATGTTGCTCGGGGTGATGTTGTCGGTCAAGGTCCCGCATTCGACCAGCTTCTTGATCCAAGAATGCTGCATCATGGAAGGACGCGTCGACTAGCTGCGGTTCCTCGCATTGAGGTGCTCGCGCAAGGCGCCGATGCTGTGCTCGCAGACCTCCATGGGCGGGCGCACGAGCGGGTTGCCTTCGACTCGGAGGCTTCGGAGCTCAGCCAGGCACACCATGGAGTCCGGGAGGACGCTGATGTCGACCAGGGAGGGGAGGAGCCCGATGGAGTGAGAGAGAGAGAGAGAGCGGAGGTACCTGAAGTTTTGGCTGACGCTGAGGACTTTGGTGGTCCGCCGTCGGGGACGAGGCTCTCGACGCCGTCGGGGAGAGAGCGGAGGCAGTTTAGGCTGGCGTCGAGGACCCGGATGGAGGTCAGGTGCGAGGTGGAGCGGAGGTAGGAGGGCCGGTCTTTGTAAGGATGAGTGTGAATGTATGCAAATTTGATCGCATCATATGTCTTTTACATTGAAAGATTAAGCTGAGTTAGACAAATTTATACATTTCAATATTTTTATAAGGATAAGTGACAAAGCTTTCTTTACTTTGAATAATCTTTTAGTATTCGGTTCGACCACCATAGAGAATAGAAAGAGTTCAAAGGAAGCCATGCGTGTTGAACACATATTTACCTAATTAACAAGGTCTGTATCATTCATGACTGGATGTCCATCCCACCAAAACAACCCATGACAACCACAATTCTTCCCGCCGGCGGAGACTGCAGATGCATGTCTTTATGTGCATCTGATGCAGTCGGATAAATCAATCTCGATTTGGCTGCTCACTGATCTTTCTTTTCCCTTCAGATTCATTGTTATTATAAGTACATAACGAATTATTGGCGTCTTGGTCACGGTCATGATTGCGCGGAGGGCTATTAAATGGTGTGTAGAGGTGGGTGACGCCAAAAAAAATCAAACCCCCTGATTGATGCATTGCATCAAACACCTGGCGTGCCTGGTCCCTCCTTCCTTCACCACATTTTACGTGGCGTGGGTCCCTAACAAAAGTCTACAAGATTCGTGTATCTGCCGGTGGTTAGATTATATCAGATGGGTTCTTTAGTTTAGTTTTGGGTTCGGTGCATGCAATGAATCAATGTCAGATTATAAAAAGTTTTTATAAAAAAATATTACATCGAATGATATATATATATATGTATATATATATATATGACGTTCACAAATGAATTTTAATTTAAAATATATTATTTTATATAATAACATATTAATCAATTCAAATATTAAAATATTAAATTAATAAAGATATCGCTTTCAAGGATTGCTATCAAGAAGAAGAACTCAACGTCGAGAAATGTTACTGTGAGCACAAATCATCAAGAGCAAAAGGAATCGTCAAGGTTACATTCGATTATTTAGTGTAACTCATGACATTTGTCACTTTCTTCGTTTAATTTTATAGTTCCAACTCGACCTAATCTAATATGACTTAACCCAACCCAACTTGAGATGCTTTAATCGAAATGACTGTATCGTCGTATCATTAGTATGTTCAAACAATCTAATTCAAGAGCAATTAACAAAAACCTATCATTAAACAGCAAGACGGATTTTATCTCATAAAAATCTAATAATTATAACTTTTAGATAAAATATCATATATATATATATATATATATATATATATATATATATATATATATATATATATATATATATATATATATATATATCCCAACTCGTCCCCACCAAATTATTTTTCCCTATCCAATAGAAAATAAGGCATCGTTGTCCAAATCCCAACTAAAATAACAAGGCGGCTGGCACCGCTAGCTGGCGACAGGCAACGGCTACCTGCGGACCGACGCGGCTACAACGGTCTGATCCAAGTGTACTCTCGTCAATTCACATATGCCGTGTAAAAGATCCGGGATCGGATCACACTGATGGGGGGTATAATAGTCAACTCGTAACGCCGGTATTCCCGGTTTATTCATCGGTGAAGGCAATGAACGCGCAGATCTGGTAATTCGGAGATCGATTAAGGGGCATTTTGGTAATGCTGTGTTCAACGGCGAACGCACTGCTGGCTGCACTCTTATAGCCGCTCCCCTTGGTCTCGTCTGCCGTGAACGCTTGCCCCAATCGTTGATTTGGGATCTCGCTCCCCTCAACCCGTTCGGGTGAGTGATCGCATCTCTCTCTCTTGCTTGCTTTGATTGACCGCAAGATCTGGCCTCATATACTGTTGCTGGTCTTAATTTCTTGTTCGGTACGCTGGAAATGGTTATGTAGGTTGGATTTCAGTGTTCTGCTTTCGTTAGGAGTTGCTGAAGCAACAATCTTTTCCGTTCTTCTTGATGTTATTTTGTCCTGTGGGAGGTATTGGTTTGGATGAGTTCGTTCCCAAGATTGAAACGATGTTCTTTGTCGTTGATCATGAGCAAGTTAGGGTTTCGTGTTTGGCTCTCTTACCTTTTCTTCAAGTGTGACGGCGTACAAAGATGTGTTTTCTAGTTACTTTGGAGACACATCGAAACTCTGAAGAAAGCATATGCATTGTTATCTTATCACATTACAGGGTTTTAGAGACTGGAGGAATAAGGGGGCGTTCCTGATACTAGATGGGTAATGTTATCGAACAAAAAGACTAGCTGAACTATTATTTCCGATCAAATTAAGTGTCTATAATGCAGTCTGATTAGGTAGCATGAAAGACTTATTTGCTTTGAACCCTCTGTATTCTTTCCTTCAGCTAGCTGTTGTGACATGTTCTAAACTTAGAGCAGTTTCTACACTAGTTTTATCTGGTATGAGGTGGTAGTCTATGTTCATGTATATATATATATATGTGTGTGTGTGTGTGTGTGTGTGTGTACATATGTATGTATATTCCCACGGGCTCTTGAAAGGAGCAAAACGGATCTTTAGTGTGCAGGCTTGGGCTACTGGTCCGATATGGATCAATTTCAGCTAGTAATGTTATGTTTCAATGATTTGTGGTTGATTTCTGTCAATTTTAGTTGGTACCAAACACGTTAGGATGTCATGACCTCCGATGAGCCTGTCTTTGATGTGTTGACCTCCTATATTCTGAACGTAAAATCTATGATTTGTTGGTTTTGTGTGCACCGACCTTCTATGTGCTAGCCTCCAGTATGTCCAACGTCATAAGATGCAATATGAGGATCAACAGGTATCGGAGCTTGCTCCAGTGGATCCTGTTAATGATTATATATATATATATATATATATATATATATATATACACACACAAAATTTAGAGACAAAGAGTTGGCGTAGTGTTGGTCCCAATCATGAATCAAGAAATAATTTCGGTCTTGTCGTGTCAGCTGTCGTGTTGGCATATGAAGATTGCTCAATTGGAGGGACCATGTGTACCATCTCCATCAACCACAATATCATGTTATGCAGAAAATCTATACTAATATTGAAAATAAAAAATTACTCTGCTGTTATCCTTTTTAGCAAATATTAGCATTCAATAAATTCTATTGGGTGAAGATGTGTTTATCTGTTTATCTTTGTGTGTTTTTGTATCATTTGGTTTCCAAGCTTCTTAACCATTTTACCTGTATTTTATCATCTGCACATGGTCCAGTGTATCATTTTTTTTATCATTAGCAGCATTGATAATTGCTCATGCTATGCATTTGAGCAAAATCTCATCTCGCCAACTTTTGTTTGGTTATTTGCAAGTTCTCTCTTCTTTGAGAATCAAGGTGGCATATCTTATAGAACATTATTATCATATGAATTTATGAAAGTAAACCTTGCAATTATGTGGTTAATAATGTTTGATGAGTCTAAATAAGTTAATAATTTATGAAAGTAAACTTTGCAAGTATCTAGCATGTATAAGCCGTGGATGCTTCCTTGAAGAACTGAAGTGTTTATGTGGCTTCCTTCAAATGGGTGGAATTTTATGGTTGGCAATAAGAAGAGTGGCCCAAAGGCATTTTTCTCCCAAATTTATCTGCTATATAATTAAGAATATTGAAAAGTTAATGCTTATAGTATTTTTTCTGCAGACTTGTCTTGGCAAATTTGAATATTGTGCTGTGATTCAACTCAATTAATGCCTGGATAAAGCATCCTGAGAGCTAATCTTTAAAGTGAAGAAACCTACATATTTTCCAGCAATGGTACATAAGCAATTCCACTTTCAACTTAGATATTTTTGGGGATTCATACATATGATAAATCCACTGATGTGTGTTTTCTTTTGCCACTTAATGCTTGTTACTGCAAGCAGGCAACCAATGAGAATCTTCCACCAAATGTCATCAAACAGCTAGCAAGGGAACTCAAGAACCTAGATGAATCACCTCCGGAAGGAATAAAAGTGGTTGTAAATGATGATGACTTTACTACTATTTTTGCTGATATTGAGGGTCCTGGTAGGCGATCGAAAGATGTAGCATCATTCCATTTTAATTTAGCATTGAGTCTAACGCTTGACAAGTTTGTGCTACATGTGTTTTGCAGCTGGAACACCATATGAGAACGGTACATTCCGCATGAAGCTATTATTGTCTCATGACTTCCCCCAGTCACCTCCAAAAGGTCATTCACTAAATATTGAATCCGACCGTGTCTGTTTCTTTTTCATCTTGATTACAAAAGAATTACTAGTTGCATTGTATCAACTTTTCTTCTGCTTCCACAGGCTACTTCCTAACCAAAATATTTCATCCAAACATTGCGACAAATGGTGAAATTTGTGTCAACACACTGAAGAAGGATTGGAATCCAAGTCTTGGACTAAGACATGTTCTGATTGTAAGCTCATGTCTCCATCTGAACATAGAAAAATCCAACTTGTAGAGAGTGATTTTAGAATCCTGGCAATCAACTGTTCTTTTTATCTTTCCTTTTTCCACACTCCAAGGCTATGTTTTAACACCAACCTGAAAACTGGTTTCTAAGACCCTGATATTACTTGATGAACAAATAATAACTTTCTATCTGAACAATCTGAACATAGAAAAATCCAACTTGTAGAGAGTGATTTTAGAATCCTGGCAATCAACTGTTCTTTTTATCTTTCCTTTTTCCACACTCCAAGGCTATGTTTTAGCACCAACCTGAAAACTGGTTTCTAAGACCCTGATATTACTTGATGAACAAATAATAAGTTTTCTTGTATTAAATGAGTGCTCTACATGTTGATTTCGTGTGACAGGTGGTAAGATGCCTGCTGATTGAACCATTTCCCGAGTCTGCCCTGAATGAACAAGCTGGAAAAATGTTGCTTGAAAACTATGAGGAGTACGCGAAGCATGCAAGGTAAAGTTTCTTTCATTTTTTTTTTTCTCTTTCTATCATAAAACTAGTTGGGCATCCTAACTAGGTTCTGATCTTGTATGCTCCACCATTTTACATTGGTACTAATAGTCACAATTATACAGTCTACTTTTTCATGGAAGGCTAAAACAAGTAGGAGAAAATAATTGTATGATGCATTTATGCAGGTTATACACTGGAATTCATGCCCTTAAACCAAAACCCAAGTGCCAGCCGGGCATCTCTGAGTCTACTACAGCTCTGAATGTGGATCAAGCGAACGTGGTT
This sequence comes from Musa acuminata AAA Group, assembly GCF_036884655.1. Classification (NCBI taxonomy): domain Eukaryota; kingdom Viridiplantae; phylum Streptophyta; class Magnoliopsida; order Zingiberales; family Musaceae; genus Musa; species Musa acuminata. Next base: position 38,993,225 of record NC_088341.1, read on the forward strand.
TCTGGTGATCAAATGCCACTGCTTACTGCACCATCAACTGTGCCCACAGAAGTACCTGCACAAAATGCTCGAGATGAGAATGCTGTTCCCGATCTTCCAACAGAAAGTGCCACTGTTGGAGCATCAGCAGCTCAAAAGACGGAAGGGATGGTTGCTGTAAAAGCTCAGGTAGATAGACGAAAGATGGATGCAAGGAAGAAAAGTTTGAAGAGATTATAGTGCTGCTAAAGGAAGAAATCATGTAGTCAGCTTGAGTAATCAATTAGAGCATCTGAGAGAACACCTTTGGAGCACAATAATTGAAGCATCATATGAACCAAGGTGGAGAGGAGAGGGTGCGTGTATCTTTCATGTCATTCTTTTCATGCGTTACTTTGTGCAACAGAGTTCCATCAAATTTGCTGATTCTTGAATCTTGATATGCGACGGTCGAGGTGAAGGCAAAATGAGTGCAACCGCCTTATTATTCGGGAGTCTCGTCTAGTCATGTAGTCATATTCAGGTTTCAAGTTGTTGAGATCACTAATATGCTGCATCACATGAAGGCAAGTTGAGGGCATCTGTCAGTCTTATCCAGTCTTGTATCAATTGCGAATGAGTTCAAGGTGTTGTTGAGATGACTAACATGATCGCATGTAGCAGTCACACAGCATGCAAAATTGGTCATTGGTCTATTGGTCTGAATGAGGTAGCTTAGTGCGAGGAACAGAGCATGACATACGATCGATCGCTGTGTCACAAAGCTTCGTCACTCGAGGTGTTGATATGTTCGAGTGTCCCACAACGAGGTCAGTCCAATTTTGTGTGCCATTCAAAGATGTTTTGTGTCACATATCACAGTGGATAGCTTTGCTCATGCAGCGATGCAATGAGCGGGCAAACATATGCCCTTCGTGAGTGGAATCCTTCTGCTGAGCTGTTTGCAAAGTATGACGAATGTAATCGGTTTGCAACGAGCGAGTAAACAGATGTCCTATGCGATCATCCTTCCACTCGAGACTCGCATTCATTTCCAAAGGTTAGCTTTGCGAAGTACAACAAATTTAATCGGGTTTGGGTTCGCTGGATCAGATGCGAAGAGTGATGTTTTGGTTCGTTTTTACTCTTACCAGTAAAGTTTAATTTTTCTTTTGGAAAAAAAGAAATGGTCACTCACCCAAGCTTCTTAAGTAGCTAAGGTCATTCTGACACTTCATATCCAATATCTCACAAGGATTCAACTTCCATCCACGCAAAATTGTGCTTTTTGGCATGGCGCCAAAGAGCCTACGGTAGGTTCAGATGTGTTTCGGCGTAATGACACATGATAACTTTTTTTTTTTTTTTCTTGTAAGGAATAGCAAACATCTAAGAATAGAAAAACATCATCACTACGAAGGCTTGACAACTTAATTATTCTCGTGGTATACACTATTGTCTCCAAATTCCCAAGACAGGATTGTCATGCTTCATTTAAGTTTATTTCACGGATTCAACTAGAATTGTTTAAGTGATGAGATATTCTTGCATTATTCGTCCGTAAATGATTAGTCTAATTATAATCTTATTCGGGTTCCAAAAAACTTATAAAAGAATAAATTGATTCGTTAAAAAATAAGCGATAAACAAGTCTCGATATCTTACGAAGAGAATAACTTTATAAGTAATTCAACAAACACTTGGTGTACAAAAGAGAAAAGAAAAGAAGGAGAAAAACAAAGACTTTAGAAGGCAAACGAATAGTTGTAAGTTCGCAAACGATTACTCACTAGGTGTCGAGCGCATTAATAAGTTCTTATTTACTTAACACGCAAATTTATAAATCCAATCAATGTCCAATATTATTACAAACTTCCATCCAGGCCTGTGCCACCCGAGGGATTCTGGGGGTGTGAAGATGGTTGACATTTTGCTCCGCACAATAGCTTGTAGAAAATAGGTCATGACACACGAAAACTGGATCATCCTGAGATAATTTTGCTCATTCTAGTAAATGATCACACTATAGCCTTGTAAACTATTTCTATTCGTAGTTTTCAAACAAAAATAAGGTAAAAATATACTGTCAAATATATATACAAGCAAACAAAAGTGATAAATGGCCCATTGACGAAAGTGCTGTGGTTATTCGACAATTGTTTGTGATAATTATCCCCACTTAAACTATTGATGCCCTCATTGATGCTTGCTAGTAGGCTTTAATAACTACTACTTCATGTTGCAAGGTGTCTTTAGGCTCATAACTGACTTCTATTCGGGGAAGATTTCGCCACTTCACTAGGTACTCGATCTGTTCTGCTTTGTTGGATAGCTTTGTATTACGATATGCTAAAATGACTTCAACTTACTTTTCATATAAAGCTCTAGTAGGATATAGCTGAGTTAGAATACTTTTGGAAGCATCTTACGAATATGAGTAATAGGGTTTCAAGTTGCTCATGTGAAAGTCGTTATGAATTTTAAGCCACATTGGTAGTTGTAACTTATATAAAACATTACCTACCATGCTGATAATCAAAAAGGGCTCTTCATACTTATGCACCAATCCCTTATGCACTTTATGCCTAAAGAACTAAAGTGATATTGGTTGGAGTTTTACCAATACCAAGTCGTCGACTTTAAACTCCTATAGTCGCCTTCCCAGATCTATCCACTTCTTTATCTTTTTTATCGTCTTTTCCAAGTAAGCCAATGTAATATATACATTTTGATATCATTTTTTTTTGCAAAGTGATATATTGATAGGCCACTTTTGATATAACTTATTACCAAGATATGGGGAGTTGACAACTATTATCCCGTAATGATCCAGAATAGGCTTTTGTTGAATATAGAACTCTGCTACAAGTTGTAGGAAATTGAGCTATATCCAATAATTTCACCAAATCCTATTGACACTCAATGAACAAATTTATTCTTTTAATTTGGCCATCCATCTAAGAGTAGAGGCTTGTGGATAAGTATAACTTATATCTCAACAATTTGAATAGGTCGATCTATAATTGTCCCAAGAACTATAAGTTTCGATCATTTATGATATTATACGGGACTCTCCAATACTTCATCATCAAGTTGGTTGCTTCCTCCATTGAGCAATGTAGGGGTGCGACGATGAATATTGTATACTTTGAAAACTGAACAACCACCATGAGTATCAATCCAAGTCTCTCTACTGTCGGTAAGCTTGATATAAAGTTCAAGGAAATGCTCTCTCATGACCTTTCTGGTATAAGTAATAGCTCAAAAAGTCCTATCAACTTTCGTTGCTCTACTTTATCTTATTGGCATGTAAGGCATAACCGAACATATTCCTCCATATATGTCCCCATCTTCAGCCAATATAAGACCCTCTCCATAAGAGCCAACGTTCATTGAATACTCAGATGTCCTGCCCAAAGGGAATCATAATACTCTCTCAAAAGTTCATGCCTCAAATTGTCCGCTAGAGGAACATAAACTCTATTCTATTTAGTATAGACGAGTCCCTCCTAGACTTAAAATTATCATACCTTATCTTTTTTGATCAATTGTATCAAAGTTACTATATGGGAATCACTGTACAATCCATCCTTGATCCTGGAAAGGAAGTTAGAGTGCAATTGACTTGCTTAGCCTCCACCTTCAAATTACACGACATTAACTAGCTTCACTTACCTGTTTAATCATCAACTATAATATTTGCTCTTTTGGGCTTGTACTTCATTGCTATATCAAATTCAGCTAGGAAGTCTTGCTACCATGGTTACTTTAGGGAGAGCTTTTTTTGAGTTTGGAAGTAACTCAATATGATGATATCCGTCTTTAGCATAAATCATGTTTCGAGAAGGTAGTGTCGCTAAACTCGTATCACTATCATCTCCTTCTCGTGCATTGGATACCGTCGCTTAGTCTTGTTGAGCTTGTGGCTCTCGTAAGCCACCAGGTGACCTTCTTGCATAAGTACATCCGTATGAATTTCGAAAGTCTTCCCATAGTCTAATAATTTAAGTATCTATTCTTCACACACAACAACCTTTAGGTCTTGAAATGCCACAAGATTATTAGATATTCACATGACAAGGAGAGGACCTCAACTGACAATCCTATTACTTCATAGCTTTATCAAACATATGTAGCTTTGTCAACTGACGATCCTATTAATGTTTACTGTCGCATGCTGCAACCATCCTGATGATAGTAAAATAACAAAAAATAAAAACCCAGTTTTACCCATAATGCAAAGCTCACTCTCTCTCCATGACCGTCCCACTAATCGAAATGCCCATCCTATTTTTTTCCGCCCAAGGGGTTATAGGGGTGCTATGACAATCAATATTTTTGCAACTATAACAAGCAAAAATGACTCAAAACTAAGGTTGCTTCTCTTCCTAATTCGAAATTGTTGTCGTCCATTCCACAGATCAATTGACTATTAAGGTTTTAAAACACCAAATATTTCATCAATTGCTCTTATCTTCCCCACAAATTGCTGCATCAGACAATTAACTACGAAGCCATTTAATCATCACCAAATATTTAACTTCATATATCTTCTTCATCCATTTTGCCCCAAAAACTGCTGTAAGCGCTCAGAGCATCACAAAAGGAACTATTCACTAAAAGAAGGCTTCGAATTTGAAGTTGGAACACAACGGAGAATGACTGTGGTTACCTTCCAATGTTAACATTAATGGCTCTACCAATTCAACTGATTGGTTACCCTCCACATAATACCCGACTTCACCTATTCCCTGAACAAAAGAGAGCAAACCGCAAAAAAGTTGAAGGAAGGTGGCAAAGTTTTACCTTTGAGGATTTCGATGCTGTGGTGAGCAGATCTGAATGGTTCTGAGCCAGATATTGCAGAGCTGAGGTTCCTGCACTCTACTAATGCATCACATACACATCAAATCAGCAAAACCTAATTGTTGGCAAAGACTGGAAATGAGGCATTGTCCGTTTTCACATGCCAATTTTATCATTTTCATTATGGAATAGATATGACCATGAGTGGATCAGATCATTATTGATCACATTATGAACAAAGTTTTACCAAAGTTTCAACATCTGAATGCCTGGGGGCAGGAAGAGAAGGTAGGACTAGTTTGCATTGGCGGACTGAAAGCCAACGGCTGCAATCTCCCTACCCATGTGTACAAGGAGATAGAATGCTTGGCATTTAAGTCGCCGTGTGAAAGAGCCAGCATATTAGTACACAGATTCAGCAATCCCGATAACAAATTCACTAGCACTAATATTCATTAAGTTTGGGCTTAGCGATGTCAAAGATGGCACTCACATAAATTCACACTCGCAGAAGAATTCAGTTCGATTGAGTTCTATCCAGGTTTCTTTGTTCGTTGTACTCCTCGTATAAGCAACAAAAAAATAACCTCAGCGAAAGCCTGTTGGGTGACGTTCAGCTTTTTTCATCATCAGAGAACACCTTGGTCCTCCCTTTGATCTTCCTCATTGGTTGCGGAGCTGTACCTGTAGTCCACAGGAGGCACGAGTAAAGGGACTTCGAAAGAAAATGAATTCGACCAGTAAAACAGATGCATATCTTGTATTTCTTTTAATTAAAATTTAACAAACAACCTAACTCTGCTGGAAACTGACCACCTTAAAAGCATAGGCAGAAACCAAACCAGCTTAACAACATGGAGATATATGCCCAGAAAGAAAATATGAAGTAATATAGTATTTTCTTCACAATATATAAAATACTAGTTTATGATATGATTAATGGATTTCTGCAGTACTTTATCTATTTTTTTCTGAGAACATCATCATGTTAAACAATGAACGTGTTGCAAGTGTGTTATGAGATCATGAAACATATACCTGAGTTTGTTAACTTTGGCTTCCATTTCATTGGCCGACTTAAGCTTCAGAGTTAGCTCATACAAGGTTAACTGGTCAATCGGAAAGCTTTGGAGGTGAGAGATGGGGCCATCGATACAGTCATGTGGATAAAAATAAATAAATGCCTGCAGAAATTACACCTTTCATAAAGGGTTATATAAGATCCATATTTTGCAATCCAGTAAGGCCAGTGTTGTGGCTTAAGTACTGGTTAGAGGTTTATTCCAACACTACTAAAAAAGTTGCAAATTTGGCATAGCTGACTTTAACCTAAAAGCTATCTACATTGTGCTCCAGGTGTTCAAGCAGATGCTTTGTCTGAAGGCACCAAACACATGACTAGCATAAGCACCCAAGTCTTACTCTATTGTAAAAAAAAAAAAATTGTGCCCAAAAATGGACCGAACTGCTTTGTAAATAGTAAAAGGGAAAATAAACAGGCCATTAAGGCATAAGTACACAATAAATCACTTAGTGTACCGAGAAACTAGTCATGGCGATGTAGAACAGAGTAAGGAAGTAAAGAGAAAGAGAAGTGTGAGATAAGAGAGGAGAATAAGAGACTACATAAGATATAATTCTTTTCATTCAAATCTGAAAATGCTTGATCCATTGACAAGCTCCACTATTTATAAGGGTTTAGGAGCCTTGGTATAATTAATCAAGACATTGATTCTCAAGAATAATCTCTTACAAAATTAGTATGCTTTTTAGAAATCCAAACTGTGACTTCTAGGATACCTAAGTACTAAATGAGTGCACTTAATACAATAATGTAATTAATACAAAAAGAGTATCTATAAAGACAAAGAGATTTTTTTTAAAAATTTCAATAACTCTTAGAATTTCTGGGCCAACTAATTGATGACTTTTTGTTGATTTCTTTGCCTAGAATAAACTTTTATGAAATCCTTTGTAAAGCTATATGACTCTCCATCATTCTTCCCTGATGAAAAAGAACTCGATCCCGAAGAGTGATTTGCAAGGTACTGGTCCAATAAGTCTAGTGAAAAGTCACAAAGTTCCTCGCAACTAATCCAAGTGGTACCAAAAACTGGACGTTCACGTCACTTGACACGAAAGTGTTGAGCAATGCTAGTAGCAGACATGACAAGATGATCATCAAAATTGACCTCTACGTCAGTCTTGTGTTGTGGGAGAATCGGTGCTTTGGGAGGATTGTCACTTGCAAGAACACCGATAGATAGAGAAGGCTCAAAAGTATCATGATATGGAGTTAAATCCTCCATATTGAAAACTAGACTAACATTTAGGTCGAAAGGCAAATCAAGTATATATGCATTAGATCTTAGTTTTTGAATAATGGGGAAAGGACCAATGGCTTGAAACTCTTGGCTTCTACGATGTGCATTAACAGCAAGCTTGTAACTTTCATTACCTAAGGTAATTTTACATCAAATCTTGATATGCAAATCATGAATATGTTGAGCGAAGGAGTGGACTAGTTCCGAGGCACGATAGCCAAGTAAAATAGGTGCAAGGTCAATGGGGGTGCAAGGAGTATAGCCAAGGACAATTTGAAATGAGCTTTTTCCGATGGAGTAGTTGATAGTGTTATTGTATGCAAATTCTATAGGAGATAAAGTTAAGTTCTAGTTTCTGAGTTTCACCCCAACTAAACAACTAAGAAGAATTTCCAAGGAACGATTAACAACCTCAGTTTGACCATTAGTTTGGGGGTGAAAGGCAAAGAGAACTTCAATGTTGTGCCAAATTGTTTTCACAAAATTTTCCAAAAGTAGCTAACAAATTTCACATCCTTATCGGACACCATGGTTAAAGGCAAGCCATCTAATTTAACCACTTCCCGAAAGAACAATTTAGCAATGTCTGAGACGTCGTTGGTCTTGTTACGTACGATAAAGTGGGCCATTTTTTAAAATTGATCAACAACAACTAGAATAGAGTTATGGCTACAGGTTGTTTTGGGAAGTCAAAGGGCAAAATCTAAACTCGCATCTTGCCATGGTGAAGGCAAAATAAGTAATGGGGTGTATGGGCCAGTATTGTGTTTGCGAGTTTTGGCAAATTGCTAGGTGCGATACTACGACATCACCCAAGCAACATCTCGCTTTAAGGAACGCCAGTAAAATTTATCCTCGACTAATGCAATGATCTTGTCTCGACCTAGGTAACCTGTTAATCCACTGATGTGCATTTTCCCAACAAGGAAGTCACGAAAGGAGGATCGGGGAACACACAATCTAATAGATTGAAAAAGGTAACCACCCTTAAGAATGAAATCCGTATGTTCACAATGGTTTCCATCTTGAACTTCTCAATATATGTGATTAAAGTCTGTATATTACGTATACTCTTATTTTAATTGCTCGAATCCTATGACCTTGACACTCATGGTAAATACTAGATAGGAATGTAGAAATTCTACTAAAGGTATTGACAACTTTATTTTGAATGTCAAAACAATGCTTAATTACAAAAGAGTATTCGCGGAGAAACTCAACCCACTTGGCATGTCGAGCACTTAACTTCTTTTGGGCATTTAAGTACCTTAGGTCCTGGTAGTTAGACAACAAGACAAACTCTTACGACGGAAGGTAATATCGCTAATACCTAAGACATTGCACAATCGCGTAGAATTTTGCCATAGGCAATAAGTTGACCCTCTTGACTATGAATTCCTCCTATGCCTATACCGGAGGCATCACAAGTAACCTCAAAGGGTTTACTAAAGCCAGGGTGCCTAAGAATAGAAGTGGTGGTCATTTTTATTTTGATGTCAGCAAAGGCTTTGGTAGCAGCCCGAGTCCAAGAAAACTCATCTTTCTTTAGGTAATCGATAATAGGTGTCATGATAGAACCAAACCCTCTAACGGATCTCCTATAAAAAGAGACTAATCCATGGAAACTACGAATCTCAGAAAGGGTTTTAGGCTCAAGCCATTCTAAAATGACATGGATTTTTTCTGGATCAGGGGCAACACCTTGGGCAGAAATGATAAAGCTTAGGGATAGGACATGAGTTTGTATGAACTAACACTTTTTAGGATTGGCATAGAGCTTAGCAACTCAAAGGGTAGTAAGAATCTATCGAAGATGTTCTAAATGATTCTCTTTGGTCTTCCTAAAGATCAAGATGCCATCAAAGTATATTACAACAAATTTGCTTATGTAGGGTTGTAAAACTTGGTTCATGAAGCACATGAAAATTCTTGGGGCATTAGATAGACCAAAGGGCATGACTAGCCAATCATATATGCCATCAAGTTTTCAATGTTGTTTTCTACTCGTCACCAAGTCTAATATAAATTTGTCGTATCCGCTTCTTAGGTTAATTTTTGAAAACCAACTAAATCCAACGAGAAGGTCTAATATCTCCTCAAGTTGAAGAATCAATTTTCGAAAACCAACTAGATCCGGCAAGAAGGTCTAGCATCCCCTCAAGATGAGGAATCAGGAAGTGATATTTTATTGTTACTTTGTTGATTGTTCGGCTATCCACACATGTCCTCCACGACCCATCTTTCTTAGGGGTTAACAAGGCAATGATAGCGCAAGGACTGAGGTAAGCCTTTAGCCAAAAGTTAAACTTGTTTGTTTAATGCGACTCCATGGATAGGATGTCATAATAAATCTCATTTTGGTAATCGCCCATTTTGATTGATATTAGGCATCTCTCAATCAAGAGTAGAATTGTTTTGTCAACCCAGGCTATTTTGAATGGGGTCGGATGTGACCCTACCTTAAGGTTTAGTCTCTTGATAGCAGATTTTGAGGCTACTACATTCATAGTGCTATTCCCATCAATAGCTAATTTGCTAGTTCTTTCCCGCTTCAAATAAAAATATGGAAGATACTGTCCTCTTTCATTTATTGGAATCACTAGCGGTAGAGAGAACAATACGAACAACATTAACATGGGCATCTTCAATTTCTAGTTCATTTTCATCACCTGAGTAGGCTTTGGATTCAATTACTTGATCTACTTCCTCGATTTGATCTTTTGATTCTTGTTTTAAGGTAAGGGTATGTTGAGGACAATGAGAGATAATATGACCTCTAATATGGTAATAATGATACTGGATTGAAAACAACTAGTTTAAGAATGAGTAGTTGAATGAGTAGGATGATTCTTGGTTGGGCCAGGATTGTTGCTAGTAGTGGGGATTTTTGACTTGATAGAGCCACTACTTGGGGTAGATTGGGTAATAGTTCTAGTGTTGAGAGATTGAGATGATACTTAACGAATTGGATAAAGTTTGATGTACTTCTCAAACTTACGAGCTCGTCAGGAAGCTTCCTCCATAGTGTTAGGGAAACTAAAAGAGACTTCCGTTGGATGTCAAACCTCGACCCATTAACAAATCTTCATATAGTGATAATTTAGTCCTCTTATATTTCACACCTAAGTAAAAGTTCCTCAAATTGGGCCAAATACTCTGCTACACTAGAATTCAATTGTTTAGGTTTAACAATTGTTCAACCAATTGGCTTCGAAAGTAGTTGGTAAATATTTTTCCCTAAGTTTTTGTTTCATGACTTCTCATTGAGTGATGGGAGGCTCTCGACGTTGTTCGAAACTACATTGGATATATTGTCAATATTTCCTAATGGACCCTATTAGTTTTATTTTTGCAAATCGTACATGTTCAATATCAATCATTCCATATCATTCAAAGTAGACTTTCATGCTATCTAACCAGTCAATAAACACATTTGGGTCAAACCTACCATCAAAGTCCGACACATCCACTTTGACTCTTCTAGTCATTTCCTCAAAATTGTCAGCAAACCGAACTTGTTAGCCCCTTACTCGGGTTTGTGGATTTCTAGTAGGTTTTAAAAATTCATCGTTGAGGTTAAGGCTTGGTCATCGGGAATTGTTGGAGCATAACTGTGAACAAGTGCCCTATAGGTAGACCTAGGATTTGTTCGGATTGGGCTTGGGGATTAGGTAAAATTCTTTGATTTAAAGTTATGGATTATGAAGAATAGATATGTTTCGACCCATCAACCTCCTCATTCATGGGTTGTTTTTCAAGATGTTAAAGAGTTCTTAGGACCTAGGTAATTTAGTCACATAACTGGTTCAACATCATGTCATGATCTGCTAGCTTGATTCTAAGGGTGTCTACCTCACTCTATTGATTTAGAGATTCATAATGATTGGTTTGGTATTCACCTCGTCGATTCATGATTCTAATGCTATCGACAAATTACCTTTTGGTAATGAGGTTGTTAATTGTTGTAATGTAGAAAATAGAAACAAAGTTTCAATGGTTCTTATTTTGTTCCTCACTTTTTTTGTTTTTTGACAACCTTCAAGGGTTCAAATTTTAATGGTAGTGTAGTCATAACTAAAGGGTTGAGAGAGGGTGATAAAAAAAAGGCGAGAAAACAAGGGGAGATTGATCAAGACCATAATCTAATGAGATATACGATTTTTCTTTCCAACAAAAAAAAATCATTAGTAAAATTTTCAAAAATTTACCCGACACTGAGACCTATGTAGTCCATCAATTCCATAAGAATAGTCGGCCCAAAGTTCAACTCCACATGCAAGGGGTTGACGTTGGAAGTGCAAGGATCCTTTAGTGTTGATCAAAGCTTTTGTTACTAGTTGAAATCCAATGGGGTATAGGGCAGATTTCTTAATGGGCTCTGATACCACATTGATGTAGAAACAGAGCAGGAAAGTAAAGAGAAAGAGAGGGGAAGAGAAAGAAAGAGAAGTATGTAATAAGGGAGGAGAGTACGAGACTAGAGAAGATGCAACTTTTTTCATTCATAACTAAAAATGTTTAATCCATTGACAAGCTCCACTATCTATAATGTTTTGGGAGGCTTAGTACAATTAATGAAGACAGTGATTCCCAAGAGTAATCTCTTAGGAAATTAGTATGATTTTTAGAAATTCAAAATGTGACTTCTAGGATACCTAAATAGTAAATGAGTGCACTTGATACAAAAGGAGTCCCTATAAAAACCAAATGACCTTTTTTTTTAATTTTCAACACAATTCTTAAAATTTCTAGACCAACTGATTGACGACTTTTTGTTGATTTCTTTGCCTTGAATAAACCTTTTGAAATATTTTGTAAAGCTAGATGATTCTCCATCACATGGTTACTGATCAATGCTCGCTAACCTGTGTGATAAAGATAGCAATTAATAACAACGGAATGAACATAAACTGTAAGTACATGACATGTATATTTGTATGTGTAAGAATAATCCTCGGACTCAATCTGATTGAAACACCAAACGAATGATGTTTTCATGACAAAATTGTATGCGAGATGAGTGAACATTTCATTGCAGAATCCAAACATTTCATCACACAAAGCTGGCTTCTGATATAAATTCACACAAGTTAATTATGTAAGATGAGTTTCTTAGTAGAACAATCCAGTTTAGGAGAAAGACAAACTACAAATGGTGGCAATCAAGAAACGGAATAAGAAATACATATTTTTTTTAAGCCTGATCTATACGATTGTCATTTCTCAAATTGGGGACTTGAATTGACTGATACGGTACTGATTTATGAAGAAGCGATGACATCGCCAGAAACTAAAAATCTGACGCCTTGATCACATAAATTTATAATAGTTATAGTAACATCAACTATAAATTCGAAAGCTCCCAAAAGAATATCAATATGAGGCCACAAAATATATATCAAGAACAAGTCAAAAGGATATCTGCTTCATTACCTTCCACGAAATAAGCGGAGGGAGACAAGACAGGATCGCTAGTGAACGACAAGATCTCGTCCACTGTCATCGGATTGGTGAACTTGCTGACGAGCTCGACGACACCAGGGGGGCGCCCGCGGCGCGGAACCCAGTAGGAGGAGCCAGGGATGAAGGGAAGCCAATCGGGAGCGGATCTGCGAACTATCATGGTGTGTATGGCTTCCTCGAGGCGTAGCATCCCGAAGACCTCGATCTCCGAGGAGGGATCCTCCGCCTCGATCTCCGGCTGGACGAGGTCTACCTTCTCGTCGGGACGGCCGGAGAGGCGACGAAGGCTGAAAGGGCGGGCGGCAGTAGTAAGGCTGGGCGAGGCTCCGGCCACGGTTCTGGCAGAGAGCAACCAAGCCATCGAAGGGGAGACCCGAAGCCGAAGAGGACGAGGAAGAACGATCGATGAGGATCGAGAGGTCCGCTCAAGTAATCGGGTAGGCAGCTGGATCCGCATCCTACCCGCTTTAGTACCGGGTCAGTGCGGATCCGAGTTGGATGGTGAAGGTTATGCTTGCATGGTATGCGGATTTATAATGGATCCGAAATATCAAAACGATACGGTCATCAGGAAAGAAATGAGGACCGTTGGCAATAAGAAGAGTGTTTCCTTCCCATTTGTCTTCGGGTGTAATTTTGTCCTAAAACTCTTTTGTGGCCCATAGACATTTTTCTCCTGAATTTATCGGCTATATAATTAAGAAAATCGAAAAGTTAATGCTTATAGCAGATTGAAAAGTTATGATCGTCGCAAGGTATTGAGATGTTTGACATTTTTTAAATATCACAACGAGGTCAAAGTGCCATTCCAAGATCCATTTATGTTTTGTGTCACATATGTGAAAATGACTAGTCCGGGTAGTTTTGCCCATGTAGCGATACAACAAGCTAAGTAAATACATGTCGTTTGTGAGTGAAATCCTTCTACTGCACTGTTTGCAAAGTAAAACAAATGTAATCAGTTTGCAACAAGCGAATAAACAAACATTCAGTCCCAAAGTCTAGCTTTGCAAAGCATAACAAATGTAATTGGGTTTGTCTCAAGAATCCTTCTGCTGAGTTTTTTTTTTGGTTTGCTGGATCAGATGAGAATGATGGTGTTTTAGTTCATTTTTCCTCCTACAATTAAAGTTTAATTTTTCTTTTGAAAAAAGAATTTGGTCATCCAAGCTTCTTAAGGAAGTAGCGAAGGTCATTCGAACACTTCAAATCCAATATCTCACAGGGATTCAACTTCCATCCATGCAAAATTGTGTCTTTTGGCATGGCGCCAAAAAGCCTACGGTAGGTTAAGAGGTGTTTCGACATGCTGATAAATGATAATTTTTACGTGAGGAATAGCAAACATGGAAGAATATTACAACATTGTCACTATGAAGGCTTGACAACTTTACTCGATTATCCTTGTGGTACACACTTTTGTCTCCAAATTCCAAAGGTTGGCAAGTCATGCTCCATCAATATTTGGCGTCATCACAACACATGAAAATGATCCAAACAAAAAACCTACACGACCACATGACAAGTGAGCAGAGGGCCTCAAGTGACAATCCTACTATTTGAGAGCCTTGTCAAGTGTCGTGCCACTCAAAGAGCCAAGGTACTAAGATGACTAATGTTTCGTGTGTGATAACATATAAAATAACAAATAAAAGCCCAATTTTACCCATAATGCAAAGATCTCTCTCTCTCTCTCTCTCCATGATGTCCTACTATTGAAATGCCCATCATGCTATTTGTCGCCCAGGGGTTCAAGGGTGCGATGACAATCAATGTTTTTGCAAATATAACAGGCAAAAATGACTCAAAACTAAGGTTGCTTCTCTTCCTAATTTGAAACTGGTGTCGTCCATTCGTCAGACCAATGACTGTTAAGGTTTTGAAGCACCAAATATTTCGTCAATTCCTCTTCTCTTCCCCAAAAATTGCTGCATCAGACAATAATTACTACGAAGCCATTACATCACCAAATATTAACTTCATGTATCTTCTTCATCCTTTTTGCCCCATAAACTGCTATTAGAGCTCAAGGCATCACAAAAGGATCTATTCACAAAAAAGAAGCTTCAAATTTTAATTTGGAACACAACAGAGAATGACTGCGGTTACCTTCCAATGTTAATATTAATGGCTCTACCAATTCAACTGATCAGTTACTCTCCACATAATAACCGACTTCACCTATTCCTAGAACCAAAAAGAGCAAACCACAAAGTTGAAGGAAGGTGGCAAAGTTTACCTTGGAGGATTTCGATGTCGTGGTGAGAAGATCTGAATGGTTCTGAGCCAGATATTGCAGAGCTGAGGTTCCTGCACTCTACTAATGCATCACCTAAACATCAAATCAACAAAGCCTAATTGTTGGCAAAGACTGGAAATGAGGCATTGTCCATTGTCACATGCCAATTTTATCATTTTCATTACGGAATAGATATGAACAGAAGTGGATTAGATCATTATTGATCACATTATGAGCAAAGTTTTACCAAAGTTGCAACATCTGAATGCCTGGGGGCAGGAAGAGAAGGTAGGACTAGTTTGCATTGGTGAACTGGAACCCAACAGCCGCAATCTCCCTTCCCATGTGTACAAGGAGCTGAAATGCTTGGCATTTAAGTCGCAGCATGAAAGAGCCTGCATATTAATACACAGATTCACCAATTCCGATAACAAATTCACTAGCACTGACATTCATTAAGTTTGGGCTGAACAATGTCAAAGATGACACTCACATAAATTCACACTCGCAGAAGAATTAAGTTTGATTGATTTCTATCCTGGTTTCTTTGTTCATTGTACTCCCCAAACAAGTATAAGCAACAAAACACTAACCTCAACGGCAACCTGTTGGGTGACGTTTAGCGTTCTTCATCATCAGAGTGCACCTTGGTCCTCCCTTTGCTCTTCTTCACTGGTTGCAGAGGTGTACCTGTAGTCCATAGGAGGCACATGAGTGAAGGGACTTTGAAAGAAAAATGAGTTCCACTGGCAAAACAGATGCATATCTTTTTTTTTTATTAAAATTTAACAAACAACCTAACTCTGCTGGAAATTGACCACCTTAAAAGCATTGGCAGAAACCAAACCAGCTTTAACAACATGGAGATATATGCCCAGAAAGAAAATATGAAGTAATATAGTATTTTCTTCACAATATATAAAATAGTAATTTATGATATGATTAATGAATTTCCGCAATACTTTATCTACATTTTGCCGAGAACATCATCATCTTAAACAATGAAGGAATTGCAAGTGTGTTATGAAATCATGAAACATATGCCTCAATTTGTTAACTTTGGCTTCCATTTCATTGGCCAACTTTAGCTTCAGAGTTAGCTCATACAAGGTTAACTGGTCGATCGGCAAGCTTTGGAGATGAGAGATGGGGCATCGGACAAATAGTCATGTAGATAAAAATAAATAAATGCCTGCAGTAATTACACCTGTCATAAAGGGTTATCTAAGATCCACGTTTTGCAATACAGTAAGGCCGGTATCGTGGCTTAAGTACTAGTTAGAGGTTTATTCCAACACTACTAAAAAAGTTCCAATTTGGCATAGCTGAGTTTAACCTTAATGCTATCTACATTGAGCTCCAGTTGTTCAAGCAGATGCTTTGTCTAAGAGCACCAAACACATGACTATCATAAGCACCCAAGTCTGGTTTTACTCTATTGTTAAAAAAAAAAAATTGTATGCACAAAAATGGACTGAACTGCTTTGTAAATAGTAAGTAACAGGGAAAGTAACGGGGTCGTTAAGGCATAAGTACACAGAACAAATCACTTGGCATATAGAGAAACTAGTCATGGTTACTGATCCGTACTCACTAACCTGTGTGATAAAGATAGCAATTAATAACAACAGAATGAACAAAAACTGTAAGAAAGTACATGATATGTATATTTGCATTTGTTAGAATAATCCTTGGAGTCAATCTGACTGAAACACCAAACGAATGATGTTCTCGTGACAAAATTGTATGCGAGATGAACGAACAGTTCATTGTAGAATCCGAACGTTTCATTACACAAAGCTGGCTTCTGATATAAATTCACATAAGTTAATTATGTAAGATGAGTTTCTTAGTAGAACAATCCAGTTTAGGAGAAAGACAATCTACAAATAGTGGCAAAAAATAAACAGAATAAGAAATACGTATTGTTTTAAGCCTGATCTATACCATTGTCATATTCTCAAATCGGGGACTTGAATTGACTGGTACGGTACTAATTTATGAAGAAGCGATGACATCGCCAGAAACTAAAAATCTGACGCCTTGATCACATAAATTTTTACTAGTTATAGTAACATCAACTATAAATTCGAAAGCTCCCAAAAGAATATGAATATGAGGCCACAAAATATGTATCAATAACAAGTCAAAAGGTTATCTGCTTCATTACCTTCCACAAAATAGGAGGAGGAAGGCCAGCCACGATCCGTGGTGAACGACATGATCTCGTCCTCTGTCATCGGATAGGTGAGCCTGTGGACGAGATCGATGACACCATGAGGGCGCCTGCGCGGCGGAACCCAGTAGGAGGAGCCAGGGATGAAGGGCAGCCAATCGGGAGCGGATCTGCGAACTATGATGGCGTGTATGGCTTCCTCGAGGCGTCGCATCCCGAGGACCTCGATCTCCGAGTAGGGATCCTCTGCCTGGATCTCCTGCTCGAAGAGCTCTACCTTCTCAGGACGGCCGGAGAGGAGACGGAAGCTGAAAAGGCGGGCGGCAGTTGTGAGGCTGGGCGAGGCTCCGGCTACGGTCCTGGCAAAGATCAATCGAGCCATCGAAGGGGAGACGGGAGGAGGAAGAGAGGAAGGGGGAGAACAATTGAGAAGCAACGATTAGGCTCGAGCCTGCGCGTCGGGCATGCTCAAGTCATGGGGTAGGCAGCTGGATCCGCATCCTAGCCGCTGTAGTACTGGGTCAGTGCGGATCCGGGTTGGATAGAGAAGATTAAGTTTGCATGCGGATTTATCATGGATCCGAAATATCAAAATCATAAGTTCATATAAAACACAGGAAAAACGTGTGAAGAACTTACATAAATAAGAAATGAAAAAGAAAATATTTAAATTAATAGAAAATAATAGTACAAATATGAATTAATTGAAAGTAATATAAAACTTCATCAAGAACGTTATAATTAATGCAATCAATTTATTAAAAATTATATACTTTTTTTTAACGATTAAGTAAAATATGCAAGTCAAATTCAAGACCAAGCATCCTGAATCATCTTAAATTGACTTCTAATACAACGAAAAATATACATCGAATATGATCCTAATCAAATGCATGTCTCCCTGTCATGCATAATGTTTTTAGAAACGAATACGGACTAGGTCTAATCTGAGATCTATATAGGACGTATGTGGCCATGAATTGGATTTGGATCGAATTGAATAAGGTTGAGGAATGAGAGATGATCCGAACAATAGCTTCACTTGCACCCAAATATCTGTGAATTGGCGTGTTTGGTTCGTTAGTGTCCAAACCTTCTTGCATATCAGATTACATCGTAAAGAGAAAATATCAATGTTAGAATACTCTGTTGCTACCGCCAGGGGTTAAACACACAGGATGATAATAAGGGATTGTTACAAATGGATCGGTTTAATGTAGAAAGACGCTTTACCAAAAGAACTCGAAATTGGTGTAGGTTGTGTTCATGCTTGGTCGGCCGAACTATCTCCAGCGAGATGAGATGGATAAGCATGGCAGGGGCACTCCATCTTTGGGCAGGGCCTGTACAAATGAAGCCTCGTCCTGCGGTAGAAGAACATACCGGTCGTTCGGTCGAACTCATGCTTGGTGACGTAGTTAACAGTACAAGAAAGCTGACCGTGATAGGAGATTGGATCGTGCTTCGAATAAGGGCCTCAGTGTAGATATTGATTGCCTTGTGGGGTTGCGCCCGGTGAAAAGCCAACGAACAGGTCGCCGAAGGGATTGGCAGAGCCCATCTGCTGCGGCGAAGGGTATTGAGGTTGATAAAACTGCTGCTGCTGTTGTGGTGAGCAGTACTGTTGCTGCAGCTGCTGCTGGTAATATTGCTGCTGCTGTTGTGCCATCAGAGCCATCTGCACGCTTGGTGGAGGCGCGATGCTGTTCGACATGGCGAAGGGATCGAAAGGATTGGCGTCCAGCCCGCCGCTGTCAGCCGAAGCCATTTGTTGTCTCCTGGCAGAGTCTTCGTAGAGGCTGTCGAGCAAGAGCATGTCAAATCCACCAGCCTGCACCGCAACCATGAAATGGAGATGAACTAGAAAGAACAGGTAGATTATTCTAAAGCTGTGCATCGATCAACACTGAAGAAGCAAAGAACAGGTAGATTATTGGCTTTTAGTTTTGCTGCTCAAAGAGTATAACCAATACCTTAAAATTAATGTAAATAAAGGCAAACAAGATCTTGATCTGAATGTATGAGATTTTCTGTGAGCAAATAGTCAAATTGTATTTCGCTTTCCAAGCTTCCTATCAACTTAAATACGAAATGACCCAAATTACACATTGAACGATATCAAGCATATTGATCTTTGTAGTGAAACAGAAATAGCATTTACAAAATGATGATTTATGAAGGTTCGAGTGACATAAATAAATATTATAGAAAGGAAATAAATAACAAATATACCAGTTTGCTTTCAACCAAGTGGCTGGTGTTGCTGCTGGGAGCAGTTACCAATGCTAATTCCCAACCAGAAGAATCGGTTCCAAGCAAGTCACCAGTTGTTGAAGGATTTGTATTATCCCCTGGAAATTTAAAAATTTATTATAGTTGCTTGCAATGATTTCATGGATTTAACAATAATATAATGATAAATTTATGTGATCTTGAAAAGTATTCTTGTACAAGATACAGAAATACAGCAGCATATTCTCCTGTGCTCATGAAAAATATATTGACTGTGAAGAAGTGGATATTTAATCTAAAAAACAAGAAAAGGAAAAGGAAAACTAGGCTACCTGGTGAAATGATGGCTAGAGCCAATGCATTGTTTTCCTCAAGTTCCGCAGCAGCAGGATTTATTTCATTCAAACCCTGCATAATGATATAAAGATAGATATCATTCCTTTAAAGTAGACCCTTCACGAAATAAATATACAAAAGGATACACATGGGTTACCAATAAGTCTCCTGTAGTAGCAGGCTGAGATTCAACCTCTGTGACAGGTTCAGATTCTGGTGGTTGTTCCCCTGCAGGTGGCTGTTCCTCCTCTTCCTCATCTGGTTTTTTATTCTCCGGAGAAGGGGCTTCATCTTGATTGTATGATGGTGGGTTACTATCTTCATATTCCTGGTTCAAACAAGTTTCACGTAAGCAAATTTATTTGAAGTCGCTGATGAACACAAGTAGGAAGCTAATGTATGGTAGAGTATTGTCATTAGCAAGTGTAGAGTATGTTGGAGAACATTGATCCTCATAACTCCTTCAAGAAACGAAATTTATGACGGGTCTTAAAGTGTGATTGTGAATTGAAAGCTCTGTGATATATTAGACAGTATTCGAATGGACTCGATATCAGAAGCTTAGCACAAATTCCCAGGTAACTCAATATCATCCTAGCACAATACCTAGGTAAGGACTCATAACCTGCGTTGGTACCAATGATAAAGTATTGGTTAAATTATCATCAATTCCAACTTAAACCAGTAGGAAAGGACCCAATCTAATTCTTAACAAAACAACAGAAGTGATTTGGCTCATTGTATCCAGATATACTGCAAGTCAATTGCATGGCAAAAGCTTCATCAGAGACTTCCATGTGTTAGTTTTAGTTCATCTGATTGGGTTGATTTGCGAACCTGTATTCCTCGGACTCATCAGTTCTTTTTTGTTGGTTGATCTTGATTTTGGTTTCTTGCTTGACTTTTTACCAGTTCAGCTGGATCCCTTCTTTCTTCCTTCTAACATCTAGTAAATGGAAGTAGGGTGGTTTAATTTCTACACTTTTTTGGAAAAAAACCATTGAAGACATCAACTACAATTCATCGAGCAACTTCTAAATATAAAAAAACACCGTAGCTTAACGTTGTTGCTCCAAATAAAAAGAACAGTTCAAATTGTTCACTATGCAAATATGTAAAACAATGCTTCAAGATTCAACCGTGATGAAGCCACAGTCTGGCCTTACCAAGTTTTACGACTATGTGTCATATCTTATGTGTGTTTTTCAATGGCAAGCTAGGCAAAGATATAGCTCTGCATTTGATTTTCAGCAATTAAGCCTCATCATTATCCACCTTTACCAAATGGTGCATGCTGAGCTATGACATAAATTGGGATATCCAAGTTCTCGGATACGGTGAGCAAGGAATATTATCTTCTTGATGACACATTTAAAGATTTATCAAACAACAAATATAAAATGACAAAGGAAAACTAAAATCAAACAAAATGTAACCCATAAAGGGAAAGAAAAAGAAGAATCATGATTGTAATGGTAAAAGATCATTTAGTGAGTGGACAGAAATCTATTACAATAGTATACAAAGTATCCATTGCATCACAACAATTGATTAAATAATCCTTCCTCCTGGACACTCACATGCTTAACAACCAATATTCTTATGAACAAAAGACCAAAAGTTCTAGTCAGAAACTTATTTATCACAAATCCAATGATTACTGTAGCAAATAGCTGGATGGCTTCTTTACTGCATGCAACAGAATGAAGGAAAAAACCAATTGAAACTACTTATACAGTACTAACCTCTTAGCAATCTAGAAAAAGAAACAATATAAGCAAATATTTGCACCTGAAAACTTAATTACACTCACCAGATTCTTACTTGAAACAGAACCAATCCCAGGTGCTTCTTTGATGTATTCTTCCATTGTTGCAAGAAACGAAGCAGGTGACTGAGAAAATATACATAAAAAGCATCAATAGTAGGAAAGTTGCCATGTAACTAAAGAGTATATTCAGTCAACAAATTTCAGAGATGCCTCAAGAGGAATGTGGGAGCAAGTTTATTCTTTCACATCAACTTGGTAGTGTTAAATTAGTCATTGCCAATACCCTCTAGACGTAAGCCAATAGTTGAGACAAGGTTTAATAATTTATAATACACCCTCTCATACATGGACTGGTAGCTTGAGTCCAACTCTTGGAACACGGATTAGATGGGGACAAAATTTTCACTCATTTATATGCTTAAGCTCACATATGAGAAAGGTTTTAACATTATTTATATTCTAGATAGACATAGCTCAACTAAATGATGAACCAAATTAGATGTTATAAGCTAAATAGTTCAGTCAGGTTAGTTTAGTTGGTAAAAAGATAAGGTATTCATACTAGCCTAAACCTAAAATAGATAAAACAGAACCTGTCTCAGGGTTGGGAAGCGAAATCTCCTGGCAAGTTCCAAATGTTTGCAAACTTCATAAAACTCAGAAAGAGCTTCTGCCTGAAGAGAATGAGGGGGCAGAATTAGTTGTCAATAGCAGAAAAATGAGACCTTGTAAGAACAATATATACCTGTCGTCCGGCTCTTTTGTAGATTTCAAGGGCCTTGATGGCATCACATTTTGGCATCTCAAAGAACTGCATTAGATCCAATGGTAAACTAATCTGGAGTTGCTAAATTCCCTTTTTTGATCAAGAAACGCAAAATCTTACTATCAAAACGAAAGTACCATGTCCATGAGATTGATGATCCCATCATTGATTGCACAATAGATTTTGAAGCTCTCTTTCAAAACCTAGTCAATAAAACAGGAAAGTATCAGCTGCATGTTTATACTGGGGGAACCTTTTTGTTTGTTCTATAATATTACCCTAGTTAATTCTATCTGTTTTGGTGGATCCCATGGCATAATTGGCAGTATCTACTTTGGAAATCTCTAAAATGAAAAGGTCTTGTGGTGGTTAACAAAGAACATAATCGATCAATGTTACTTGGTATGGCCAAACAGATTAAGCTGGATAACTTTATTTTGAAACAAAGCTGGCACATGCAGAGTTTCTCAATGTCCTTTCTCTCATGGATGAGCAGAGACAAAGGCCCAGGTCAACAACAATAAACTTAAAGCCCACCCATTACAAGGAGATCCTTCACTGATATTTAAAAGAATCAAAGTTCCCACCACATGCACCAGAAAGGTGCATGACGTGTCACTCAATAATGCTTCGAAGAATGCTTCAATAGCAGAGTCAAGATAAAGAATTAACTTCATAAACATGATCTGTGTATAACAATAGGTTGGTTGACTAACAAAATTTAATGAATTGATACATTCTTTTAAAGTAATAAACAATTAACAGCTTGATCTCTGCTAAATGGGTGCAAACATTATTAAGAAAGCTTATGATAGTGCTCACACATCAAAAAGGATGTCAACATGGTTTCCAGGAGATTTTGGTTATATAACTAGACTCAAGTCTTTGATATTCGATTGATAATTTATATACAGTCATTATTATTAGATAATCATGAAAATCTTCATTTAAACAAATGCAAGAACAAACTTTAAAAGGTGACAACCATGATCAAAGATAATAATAACAAGAAAAATGACAACTAAATAGAATCGTCATGAATCTTCTAACGAGCCAAGGTGACACAATTGCCAACTTCAAAATTTATCATTATAAGGAAACTTATAAGAGAGACCTCTCAAGTATTATTTTGAATCTTCAGTTGAGTTTGAAGACTTCATTACTAACCACATATTAAGATCCTACATTACTATGACCTAGTAATTTGTTTTAACATCATATTCAAATCAGGAAGCTAATCCTTACATAAATTAGAGCAGATATATGATCAAATAAATGTCATATTGACTCAAGAAATCAGATGAGTAGAGATCATCAGCATAAAATAGCACTAGACTAGAACAAGAAACAAAAAATTTCAGTTACTAAACTTAAAAAAGAAATTTATAGAAAAAATCATGAACAAAGGAATAAAAAAGACCAAAAGCATACCAGAGCCAGAGCATATTGAATAAGAAAGTTTCCAAATGCTGCTCCTTCCGGCTAGAACATTTGAGTTATATTTAGTGATACTGGAAGAGTAAATAATGGACAATAGAAGTTACAGGCACCTGGCAACCAATAAGTCGGAACATAAGCTGTTGCAAAGCGGGCAACTGTTCGAGCAGATCCGGACAGCATAAACTTCTGGTTCGACTATGCCACTGGAAATTTGCAAAGAAAACAAGAAAACACACATGATACAAGAAAATAAATTTGTGATCCTTCAATCTGTAACAATGAGAAAAGTCGAACTACCTTGGCAGACTCCTGTGGAGACTTCATCTGACGTTCTGTTTCAATATCATATTTTAAGATCCTAAAGCACTTGAGCCGCTCCTCTAGGTAGAGTGCATATGTTCTTACCCAGGCAGAACAGTCCCAAGCTACATGACGCAAAATCTTGACATTATAAATAGACTGAAATTTTCCTACTTAACCTGGAACTTGGCATTCCAAAAGGATGAAGAAAGAATCCAACCTAGAGAACCCAAATCATCCTTGAAGTTCGATATCTGTAGAATACTTCCTCGGTGAGAGCAACTCAACAGCTCCTCTTGGAATGTAGGATCACCCTCTCTCAATGTTCTGTGGATAACTATTAATGTTTTTACAGCAACCTGTGAAATTTTGTCAAGGTTTATTCGTGTTTTGGAGTACAAAATTATAAACATGTGCTGATACCAATTTTGAAAACCTCAAGCATTCAAGATTAAAGTTGGATGGGGAATATTCCCATATTCATTTCCTGAAGAAAAAATAAACAAGATGATTTGTTTAAAATGTTGTTGTTATATTGCTACAACTAAATTACAGTAAAATATCATGACAAATAGCAGGACAAGTTACTTAAATTAAACTTCCTTGACCAGTATTATCTAAACTTCATCTCTCATTTTTATCATCCAACACTTTGTGCACCACCAATATGACAGATTCAGCTTGTGGACAATCAGAAATGTCAACTGTAGCTTCCATTGTTGTTTAATAACTAAGTCGATCTAGACTGGAAATTCACCGGGTCCAATGGCGGCCCATTTGTGTAAACCAGCAGTTGGCAACATCTCTTTAACCACATAGTTATCAGCAGTTTTATCACATGCATTAATGTTTACCATGAAGCACATTTAAAGAATGTAAAAGATGTTACACAATGTACACAACAGAGATGCTACCATTGGAGTGGAAAGTCAAAAGGAAAGAAGAACTACCAACAGGATTTTTTGAATTAGAGAAAGCTAGCCTGGTGAAATTCAAAGTGAAACTACTGCAAGTTTGTAATAAGATGACAGGGTCAGTGTACAAGCTATTATTAATTTAGAGTTTAGGCATAGACTAAGATTGTAACTGAGATGTTCTAAAGGATCTGGATTATACATACCGTCCAATTACGTGTCTTGGACAATCTTCTGCCAAGCGCATATATGCAGTAAGTTACGTCTGCTCGTGGCCGAGTTGCAGCTGTAGCAACAAATATCCCTGGAACATGAAACAAGGCTCAACGTACATGATGCTCAATCTAAACACTTAAAGAGAATGATCAATTCAACATAGAATCATCCTTTTCTTCCATGTTAAAAAAAGACTTGAATCTCGAATTCCATCTTTATCGGACTGTTCACACAACCGACCAAATCTCCCAAAACTCTTCACCGAAATAAACATGTAAATTTCCCAGAACCTAAACTGGAACACCGGAACCAAATCCACTCACTTCTCACATGCCGTTCCTTCGGTGGGCATTCCACATGGTTCGTCGCCTTCACTATCGCAACGTCCAATTCCTAGCATCAAATCAATCAAGGAAGAAAAGGAAGAAACACGATTTAGATAGAGAGAGGATCATCTGATCACCTCGATTTATAGATCGAATCGAAAGGAAAATCTCAATTGAGGTAAGGTTTCGGACCTTGAATTCGCTGTTGACCTTGGCGAGGCCGACCATGGTGGAATCCTTGAGAGCTCCATAGGCCTTCCGCCATGTCCCCATCCACCCTGCCCTGACCTCCAATCCTCCCTATTCCCACCTTGTCTCTCCCCCGAAGGAGGATTGAGAGATAGAGTCGATGTCCCACGCAGTCAAAACCGCGATTCTTTATACCAGCCGCCATCATCGGGACTCCCCTTCTTCCTCCATCCCTCCTCCAAACTCGCCGTTGGGTTCTATAACGAGAGAGTTGATATACATCCTTCTCCTTTTCGCTATTTATGCTCCGGCCTTTCCCCTCCTATTCTGCGTAGAGTTTTACACGTCTTGGCTAAAATGGGGTAAGCTTAGCACGAGGAATCGAGGCCGTTGCGACGGAAACACCCCCGCGATTCACCATCATGGCGTCCTGTTTAAATCCGACGGTCGAGATTCTCTCTATCTATGGAACCGCGGGTCCCACAAGCCTTTTTCTAAGGGGTTATCGATTACTATGCGGGAAAAAAAAAGGAAGCTGATTAATATTTATTTTATTATTTTTTAAGGTTAAGGTTGATTTTAGGTATTGTGATTTTTTTGATGGCTACTTAAATCTTTATTATTTACTCATATCTAAAATAACTTTTATATTTTAAAAATAACATATAAATCTTTCTCATCAAGTCTCAGTTAATATATATTAGAGTCTCCTGACTCATAATAAATTATTAATATAATAATATACATAATTTAAATTTTAAAAAAATTATTTTATCCCTTGTGATTTTGGTCATGAGCCACATAAGTTTTTATAATTTTATTTATATCTAAAATAATTATTATATTTTTTAAAAATATAGTATATAAGCTCCTTCCGTCAAATTTGAGTTGACAGATGTTAAAGTCTAATTACGTGACATGCTGATTTATAATAAATTATTAATATAAAGTTATATGTGATTTAAGTTTTTAAAAAATATATATTTTTTCGAGGAAGAAGAAACGACGAAGATCGTTGCGACGAACGAAGGCAGAGAGGCAAAGGTAGGAGAGGGCAGAGGTGGGGGAGAGCTGCACCACCACGTCATATATGCGATGGGTGAGGGCACATGAGAGGATGAAATGAGAGGCAACAGGGACGAAGACGCTTAGGAAAAGGAAAAGGGATCAAGAGACCATTGCATACTTAACGTCGGACTGGTCAATGCACATCCTCGTAAGACAAAATCGAAAGCTCTTGAGCTTGTCGTCGACATGGGAGATGCCGCGGACGTGCGACACCTTGCTAGGCAGCAATGAACCGATGCTGTTACTAGTTGTCACTTCTGCGATGATGCCTCCTCCTACTATTGATGGTGGTCTCAATTTTTTTAAAATTAAATTATATATTTTATTATATTAATAGTTTATTATGAGTTGACATAGCACATAAGCAGATTCTAACATCTGTCAACTCAGATTTGACGAAAAGGGCTTATATGTTACGTTTTTAAAAATATAATGATTATTTTAGATACAAACAAAACTATAAGGACTTAAGTGGTTCATGATGAAAATCACAATAGCTAAAATGAACATTCTTTTTTTACTTAAAATATATATATTATTATATTAATAATTTATTATAAGTCGTTGTAACGTTTGTTAACTTAGACTTGATGGAATGTACTTATATGCTATATTTTTAAAAATATATAAGTTATCTTAGACATGAGTAAACCATAAGAAATTAAATGGTCTATAGCTAAAATCACATTAGTTAAAATGAACCCTTAACTTTTTTTTTTATATATCACCCATATAAGAAAAGAAAAAAAAAGTATAAACTATAAATTTCATTATATTTAAATAATATGTAAATTTTAATTCAATAAATCAAGGTTTGAGATTTAGAAAAGGACATTAACTCATAAAAATCTCATGTTTTGGACTTTTATATATGAGTTTTTATTTAAAAATTTACCTATTATCAACATTTTTTAAATATTATTTTTACCCCTACATTGGTTCACATCAACGTTGCTACCTTTCACGCTCCTCTTTCTCCTTTGACGTTATCGTCACTCCACTCCTAAACTTCCTTTCTTCCTCTGCCATTCGTTGAAGTTGACTCTTGCCTTCTACATCGCTTGTTGTCTCTATTTTTTTAATTTTTCCTCTACTGATATCTCTTAAGAATGACTCATTTGCCGACTTTAGCTTCCTTGACATCCCCTACCTTTTCTTTCATCGACGTGTTGATCCCATTGTCACTTTTGACTTGTTTAATATTCTCACCCCCTTCCTCTTCTTTCACGATAGTAAAATTTTCACTAAGAATTATTATTTCTAATATCAGATCTATTTTTAATGATTTTGATCAGATTGATATGTACCTGTCGATAGTGTCCAATATGTTAATACACTAATAAATATTGGTATTTTGAGTAAAAATAAAATGAGACTAGAAAGAGAATGAGAGATGATAGGAATGAATAAGGAGGAGAAAGAAAGAAGAAGAGGAAGAAGAGGAAAAGAAGGAAGAAACATGAAGAGGGAGGAGAAAGAAAGAGAAAGGGAAGGAATAAAAATAATGGCATACAACAATTGTGTGGCAAGGTCGTGGGGGAAGATGTAGATAGCTATGGCGGTGTGCACGAGGGAGGTGTGCAATTGTAAATGTGAGGTGTTGCATGACAATGCGGACCAAATCATGGTCTGCATATTACTTTATGTCCGAACTAATATATACTCGCTATTTCATATCATCTTAGGTGTAACATCAATTCTTGACTTTCATTAGACAAAAAGATTCTTCATCACTTTCAATTCTCATTGTCACAGGCATAAATGAATATCTTTATATTTATTTTTTGAATCATATGGTATGAGGCTTTTATAGATAAATAACTTATTAAAACAAATGAACTAGTGTGTAAAACAATTACTAGCGGATTATATATATATATATATATATATATATATATATATATATATATATATATATATATATAGGTTGAATGCTTAAAGAAAAAAATAATGTATACTGTGATAATATCACCCGAGTTGATTAT
The DNA here is from genome assembly GCF_036884655.1 of Musa acuminata AAA Group. Taxonomy (NCBI): domain Eukaryota; kingdom Viridiplantae; phylum Streptophyta; class Magnoliopsida; order Zingiberales; family Musaceae; genus Musa; species Musa acuminata. The sequence continues at coordinate 39,021,734 of NC_088341.1, forward strand.
TCGTGTTTGAGCCTTCAATCGCATATGCAGATTGCGTGAGACATTTACACTCAATCACTCAGGAGTTAATTATAAATTATCTTTTGTAAGTAGTTACTTTTAGTTTTTTGATCATTTTATTTTTAAAAGTTATATTAAATTTTTTTTAATTACGAAGGTAAAATATTTAATCATGTTACTTTAATTTTTTATTTTTAATATTATAAAATTATTTTTTTAATTTTAAGATTTTATCTTCGTAAGTATAAATATTTTAATATAATTTGTAAAAATATAATGATTAAAATACTAAAATAATTAATTATAAAAAACAATTTATAATTAATCTTTACTCGGACGAGGGGCATAATGAAACGTGCGGGAGTCACGTGAGGCGTTAAAGCCGAGGGATCGGAGGGGGGTACAGTCGCACGTGCGGGGATCAACTGAGTTCCCTTGCTCCGAGGTGACGAGGCAAAAGGCGGCGCGACATGCAAGCCGGCAGCCTTCGGAGCAACGACGCACCACTCCAGCAGTCGACTACTGACGCAGTCCCACGCGTCCATTCAAGTGTGCCCCACTCCTGGCGCGACTCCACGTATCCAGCAAGTGAGACCCACCGAACGGGACCTCAACACTGCTGACCCGCCACGTGACCCATGCATCCGCAGACTCCGACGTAATTACGAAACCACCCTCCCCCTCGTTCGCGGCACTCCATTCAGCGACCAACCACAGACCCTGATGGGTCCCCTGATGCGTCGACCAACCACGAGGTAGGTACGCCACGAAGTTGGAAACGATTCGAAGAGCACGAGTTTTGAGTATCACATTGGCTGCAGTCCGCAATCATCTTACCCAAGGAATGATAATTAATCTGCCTACCTCACATCTACCATAACCTATATTATATATCCATACAAGCAATGACTTCAAAGTCTTCCTAATTTAATTTCTCATCCGGAAAAGAATATGATCACCATGTATTGCTCGAATAAACCACTAAACGCAACGGGGACGAATGCCTTATCTTATACGTGGAGTACAACGTAGATTATCACACATTGAAGCTTCGCACGCCTCTTAAACTTACCGGATCAATTCATTAATTAATTCACCGGCTCGTCCAAAGGAGGAGGCAAATAAAGAGACGGCGTCGTCTTATGCCCAAAATAACCTTTCCTCCTCTAAATAAGTTACCTGCGTTTGTACCGACTCTCACAATAGACCACAGTTCATTAGCCTTAACGGGTCCCACCATAGAGGGTTTCGACGGGTAGTCCGTCTGGGCGAGTATCTTAGCCTTGGTGGAGGGATGTTAAAGTCATTTGGCCCCTTCTCGGCCGCAAGAAATTTCTTAAGGCCCGGCGATTAGGGGTTTTGGAAGCATATCGGGCTTCGAGCGGAAGAAAGAGCGAGAGGGGGCGAGCCTGCCGAAGAACTCTTCCTTTCTCCCGATTCCCAGTTCTTGGATCCAAGGCTTCAAGAAATCGCTGTTCTTGGATTGGATTGCGTGGCTCTACGCGGGGCGGCAGGTGAGGATTCTCGTGGTTCGCGACTCCTGATCGTTCTTGCGTTAGGGTTTGATGACGAAGTCCTGATTCTGGTTCTTTTGCGGTTTCTTGGTCTTAGAAGAATTCAGGTGTTATGTACGTTAAGGTCCTGTTTGGGATCATGCCTGCGTTAAGAGAGGGTCGAATTATTCGGATGTTTATCGTCTCTGATACAGACTTTCTGTGCCTTTCCTATTCTTGCATATTTCAAAATGGTTTTTGTTTCCATTTGGTTCTGGGAACTGGTATTCTGATTTTGGGGCTGATTGCTGGTACTGGCTTCTGGTTATTGGAATTTTCTTGACCAAGTTGCAACCTTTACAAAAATTCTTGATTGTGGACTGAAAACAAAAGGTTTCATAGCGTGCGAGTTTTGTATGTGTCGCGAGATATGTAATAGGCTATGTTACTTTGCGGTTTGGGTCGTGTTATTGGTCCTTTAGGGAATGTAGGTACGGCTTCCTCTCTTTTTCTGTTCTATTGATTTACTTGAGGGCAGAGCAATGATTTCCAGATGGCAATCTAATTACATAACTAAATTTTTCTTGTCTACTAATTTTTATGACTCTCTGCAAACTTCTTTATGAGTTTTGAAGTGCTTGCACCCTTCTGAGGCACTTCTGCTTGTCCAACTCTTTGCATGGTGAAATTTTAGAATTTAAAATCAGGATCTAGCCAGTGCACTGGCAAAGAATATTTAACCTACTAGATAATTCATATGCATGTGTCTATGTAGTGTTCATGTTCCTCAATAGTACAATTCTGATTGAATTAGTTGACTTGCTATGTGTTCTAGGTTTGTTGGTTTCTTGTTATTGTTTCAATCCAAGTTATATTATGAACGTCTAACAAAATTTATGAAGTCTTCTGATTGGCAAATTCTGGAAAGATCGTCTTTGTAACTTGACATATGCCTACGGAAAAGTAATTTGCATTAAATAACTTGTCTATCAGCATTTTTACCTTTCTGGCTTTCTCCGACACATTCTCTGAATAATTTCTTTTTTTTTTAATTTTAGTGTGTCAAGTTGAAGTGGTTCTTAATTTTTCTTTGCACATTCTTAACTTGCTGGTTCAATTTTGGCTTTGTTCAAATATATAACATTGTTATTTTATCTTCTTGGCATCTTCTTTTTCGGCATCAGGCACCTCTTCAAACTCGGCTGCACAAAAGATAGGCATCAGTGTCTTTGCATTATTCTTCCGCCCTAAGATGTTACCTGGAGTTAGCATCCTGTAGAAGTACAATAAAGGTGGTAGGAAGGTGCTTACTCTCCGAAATATGCAGAATATCATTAGGGGCTAAATGCCGAGTTCAGAAACAAGCAGCACCTTGTAATAATGGCCACAGAGAGTCCATTGAGATTCATAGAGAATAATGGAGCTGACAGCTGGCTCCTTGATGAGGACACATCAGAATTTGCTTCAACAAGTAATTTAGTTTCAGAAGAACTGGGGTTGCTTTTAAAAGGACAAAAATACCATGGGTCCAAGAACGTCAATGGCCTCAGTAGAAGTGGAAGTGCACCTCCTAGCATGGAGGGTTCTCGTGCAGCATTTGATATCTTGAGAAACCAGACTGCTGACTTGGGTGTCAGCTTGGAGAACCTAAGCAATGCAGTTCAAAATTGTGGATCCGAAGAACAACTCCGTGCTCATCCAACTTACTTAGCTTACTACTGTGCGAATGTGAATTTAAACCCCAGACTTCCTCCGCCTCTTATCTCTCGTGAGAATCGGCATTTGATGCAACACATTGGTGGGTTTGGGGACAATAGAAGAATGCCTTCATTCGATGACAACAGCAAGTCATCTATTTTATCATCTCGACCTGCCCTTCCAACTCATAATGAGGAGCCTGAGGATGATAGGTCACCTACAGCAGAATATAGTGATTGGACAGATAAGAAAACTGTTATTTTTCCTGGGCATTCAACACATGTGCAAGGACGTCATATGTACCCCACAGACTTGGTACAGGTAGTTAGTGTTGCTGGTAAAAATGAATGTTTGAAATTCAAGATTGTGTTTCTTTATTGTGTTTCTTCACATCATACATTGTCTTTTGTTTCTAATGCATGCTGTAGGCTGAACCTGAGAGCAGGCTTTAGTTTCCTTTGCGACCTAGTTAACTAAGGCTTCAGAAACAACCTCTACATATAGAGATTAGGCTGCATAAGTTGACCTTCTCCAGAATCCACATTGTGGTGGTAGCATGTTCACCCTAGGTTGAGTCTACTCACCATTTGTTGATGGTCTAAGCATATATAACTTGGGATGGAACTTATTTGTTATTTCATGTAATCCTATATCTCTCAACAACTCAATAGGATCATTGTCTGCGTTAATCAAAGTTTGTACCATGACAGCCAAAGCAATATTTTTCTGTAGAACTGCCTGATGAAATTGTTTGAGATGGTCTGAAGAGGGCCCAAAAGTGTGAAAAACTATGACTTCAACTTGGGAGTCATGGAAATTTGGTGCTGACTGCTATGCATTGAGGAATGCTTTCCCTGGTAGTGAGAGTGAGCCTGCTGATCCTAATTTTGTTAGAGACTTTATGACTTGCTCCTTGTGTTGCACTGACCTCAGCTGAGCTAGGCATGTGCTCATGCTTGTTGTAGGTATTTATATTTGAGTACCTCTTTTGGAAAAAACTTTGTGACAACTGCCTAACTGCATGTGCATAAAGGATATACTGTTTGTTAAAGGATGAGTGCCCACTTCTTGGTGAAAATATTAGGCCTTGTTAAGTTCTTGAAATATAATTCTTTTATTTGCTAATCGTATAGTGACCATAATTTTGTTACAGTTAATATTTTCATGATTGCAATCAACACAATGTTATCTCATAAGCATTTTCTAGAATCTATGCCTGTTGAGCTTAAACTTCGCTTGGTGACATATATTTTACACATGGATCCTGATAATTGGTTTGATGGTCCTCATGAAGTTGGATTGTTTCTGATGTTACAGGAACAGACTTCATATCCTGTGTATAGAGATCATTCCCACCACTCAAGCCACACTATTATTGAACAAGCAGCTATACAAAATGCCCTTTCAAACCATCTAAATGATTATTCAAATGGCATGACAAATTCAGAGACAAGAACACCTGGTGCCCATACTTGTACTCCTCACTTAGGCTCACATTCAGTTGGATTTGTGTTGAATGGTGACACTGGTGCTGTGGCAGTTCCAGGCTCAGCGTCTACTGACAGGACAGTTAATCTACACCAAGGTCAAAAAAAATTGAGCAGTGGCGATACCTCCATAGACAAGAGTGTGCCACCCAGCAACATTATCTGTTTGGATCGTGATAATATTGAAGATGAGATGAAGAATTTAAGGTTATCTACTGATGACCACAGAAGTCACCATTCATGGCAAAACTCTCAGCAAGTTGGCTTATACACAACGAGCCCTTCTTCTCATGCTCAGATTGGTCAGTCTCAGATTATTGCTCAAGGAGTGACCCATTCTCAAAATACTGGGGATCATGTTTCTCACGGTCAACCTAAGCTACCCTCAGTTGAAATGCAGCCTTTGTTGCAATCTGCTGGCACTGTGCCTTCATTGTATGTCCCAGGAGCTGGATATGGAGCTCCATATTACCATAATTTGCAATTCCCTAGTGTACTTCCTCTCCAGTTTGGCATAGGTGGATATACCTTGAATCCCTCACTAGTGTCTCCACTTGTTACCGCCTATCCACCTCATCATAGTGCTATGCCAATGCCTTTTGACAATGTCGTAGGCCCAAACTTTAGTGCTAGAGCTTCAGGAATATCCACTGGGGGAAATGCTGTTCCTGGTGTTGACATGCAGCAGTTGTATAAGATATATGGACAGCTGGGTCTAGCTATTCAGCCTCCCTTTTCTGATCCTTTATATATGCCTTTTTATCATCATTACTCTACGGATGCACTTGCCGCTGCAGGTCAATATGATTCAAAGATCTCCAGGGGAAGCGCTGTGGGAAGCCCAGCAGGTACTTATGATCTTCAAAAAGGTCCAGGTTCTTCTGCATATTTACCTGAACAAAGGCCCCAAGTCATGGGAGTTGGTGGTGTCAACACTCTTAATGCTATAAAAGGAGTCACTATTAGTCCCGGCTACTATGGGAATCCTCCAAACATGGGTCTCCTGATGCAGTTCCCGGGCTCCCCGCTTGCCAGTCCTGTTTCTCAAGGATCACCAGTGGCTAGGACAAGCTTTTCAGGAAGGAAAAACGACAACACTAAATTTCCATTCGGCTCTGAAAGAATTACAGGTTCTTCCGGATGTTCATTCCAAAGAGGAGGTGAGAAGGTTGATGATCCTATATCATACTCTTTCCTTGAAGAGCTAAAGTCCAATAAAGCTCGTAGATATGATTTATCTGATATTGCTGGGCGTATTGTTGAATTTAGGCAAGTTCTGATTTTTTTTAATCTCAACCTCTTTTTTTATTGTAATAGTGGATTTTTTACATGATGTAATGATATTGTTCTTGTACCGTCTACATCAGTGCTGATCAACATGGGAGTCGATTCATTCAACAAAAGTTAGAGACTTGTAGTGCTGATGAGAAGGCATCGGTTTTTAGGGAAGTTCTTCCACATGCTTATTCATTAATGACTGATGTGTTTGGGAATTATGTCATTCAGAAGGTATGGTACTTAAAACATTTCAATGACTGTTTCTGTGATCAATTTATGATATATTTGCAATTTGTGATTATCTTCTTGTGTAGTTAATATTGCTTTGTCCTTACAGTTTTTTGAGCATGGGAATCCTGAACAGAGGAAAGAACTTGCTAATAAGCTTGTTGGCCATGTCTTGCCTTTGAGCCTTCAGATGTATGGCTGTCGTGTAATTCAAAAGGTATCTCTTTCTTCTAGGTATCTATTGATCTGTTTGATGCCATCATATCAATTTTCTTTGTTGGAATTTGAATGCTTGATATTGTATGGATGTTTAAAACTTCATGGATAGCTAATGTGTGGTCTCCCAGACAGCAGTTGTGCAATGTGTTAACAAGATTTTTCACAATGCTGTTTGACTTTAAAGATAGAACTTGTTTCTTCTGATGGGCAGCAGCAGACCATGTTCTTCTCCTATAATGCAGCCTTTCTCAGATAGGTTAAGTAAAGTAGCTATTCTCTTTCAGTTAGGAGCTTGAGAAACTGGTGGCATTTTTCCAATCACCGTCACATCATGATTATACTTAGGCTGCTTGATCAATATTGCCAATCATTTTTATTTTGTTATTTTCCTTTTTAGGGACAACTATCTTTATCATCATACTTACCTTTTTCCCATTATGGTTATTGGTTTATAAATGTTCATGAAGTTGATCCTTCTGAGAATGGATCTGCCCTAGGCAAACCAGATTTAGGCAATAGAAGATGTAGAAGGTCTCGGTAGGATGGACCAGGGATTTCAATAGGCGCTCGGGCCTCGCCTCGGGCGAGGCGAGGCTCGAGCGCCTTGCTTCATGTCCAAGCGGTGCGCTTCAAAGAGGCGTCGCCTAGGCGCTTGCTCGAATCACCCTGCTCCTGGGCTCGGGCGAGCGCCCGGGTTAAACCAGGCGACCCTGGTGCTTTAGTTGGTTCAATCGAACCAACTAAAGCACCGATATCAACCTCCCGGCATCCCTCTCGCGACTTCCCCAACCCTAACACTGCTCGTGATTCTGTCGTTGACATTTCCTCTTCGCTGCCACTATCGTTGCTCGCCGTTGCCACTGTCGTTGCTCGCTGATTGAACCAACTAAAGCACCGATATCAACCTCCCAGCATCCCTCTCGCGACTTCCCCAACCCTAACACTGCTCGTGATTCTGTCGTTGACATTTCCTCTTCGCTGCCACTATCGTTGCTCACCGTTGCCATTGTCGTTGCTCGCTGATTGAACCAACTAAAGCACCGATATCAACCTCCCAGCATCCCTCTCGTGACTTCCCCAACCCTAACACTGCTCGTGATTCTGTCGTTGACATTTCCTCTTCGCTGCCACTATCGTTGCTCGCCGTTGCCACTATCGTTGCTCGCTGATTGAACCAACTAAAGCACCGATATCAACCTCCCAGCATCCCTCTCGCGACTTCCCCAACCCTAACACTGCTCGTGATTCTGTTGTTGACATTTCCTCTTCGCTGCCACTATCGTTGCTCGCCGTTGCCACTGTCGTTGCTCGCTGCTCCCGCTCCTGCTCTTGCTACCGTTGCTCGCTATGACCTCTACCGCTGCTCTCAGTCAGCAGCATCGGTCTTACTCTTACGCTGCGCTCTCGCTATCGCTGCCGCTGCCACTATCGCTGCTCGTCGTTGTTGTCGTTGCTTGCCACTGTCGTCGCTCCCGCTACTCGCTGCTCGCCATTGCTGTCTTACTCTTACTCACTCTTCTCACATCGACTCAATAGTGTACTATTAACAATATATTAACAGTATACTAGGAACAATATTTTTTTATTAGATTAATAATCTATTATTTTGATTTTAATACTGCTAATTTTTCTTTGTTTGAAATTATTGTTTTGAATTTTGAGACTTTTTGTTAATGTGATATTGTGATATTGCAAGATTTTCTTAATTTAATATCATATTTTTATTTAAATAATTATATTGATTAATTATATTATATATTTTAGTGTCTCGTTTCATTCGGGCGAGCGCCTAGTGTCTCGGGCTTTTTTTAAACCTTGGCACCTAGCGCTTTTTAAATAACTGGGGTGGACCATATAAGTAACCTTACATAGCACACTATCCACTGTTAGGCACTGATTTATACTATTTATTTTCTTGCCTCATAACAGAACAGAAAATACTAAGATAAACATGTATTAAATAGAGGCCTTTTCTCTGCTTATGGATTTAATAGTGATGAAAGATTTGATGGATATAAGCATACCTTTGATATTTCCAGAAAGCAGGCATAGATCTTGTAACATGCCAAAAAGAAATCATAAAATATTCTTTAGATTTTTCCTCATTTCAATTAACATTAATGCACAATAATAATGAGAGCAACATAACCAATATTAATTCTAGTTGAGGCATGCAGAGAACTAAATGACCCAAAACTAAAAAGAAAGTAGCATTGAAGATATGAGAACAAAGATATGAGGAAAATATAAGAAATCAGATAGAACAGTGAGAGATGTGATGGAACGTGAATTCATAGGAAGCTTTCTTTTGCTTCAGGTCATAATCACAATCACTTATTAAGCCATTGATCACCTAATCTGAGTCTTTTCTGGATTGGAGTATTTTGGTCATCTTAATATTTCATGACTGTATATCTTTCTGCAGGTCACCTGTTGATTGAGTTTGATCGAGTTATACTGGATTGAAGTTATTGCAATTAGTTTGATTGAGTTTTTCCTTTTTTAAGAGCATAAACTTTTTAGGTTACTGGGCTCTATGCTTAGGTCATACTAGTCTTTGGATAGTGATCTTGTTTAAATTCTGATGTAACCCAGGGAAATTAGCCTCTTGTTTCCATCTTGTTTCTTTAATTCATGTCTTATTCTGATTGCAGGCTCTTGATGTTATTGAACTAGAGCAGAAAACACAGCTTGTTCAAGAACTTGATGGTAATGTCATGAGATGTGTTCGAGATCAGAATGGGAATCATGTAATTCAAAAGTGCATTGAATGCGTACCAACCGAAAAAATTGGTTTTATAATATCTGCATTCCGTGGTCAAGTTGCAAACCTTTCTACGCATCCCTATGGTTGTCGAGTGATTCAGGTTTGGACAGTTAATATTTTCTAGACTAGTATTTTGGTTCTGAGATAAGTTTCACATACCCCCTTAATATTCTAAAGCATATCCATTGTATTTGAAGAGAGTCCTGGAGCATTGTACAGATGAATCCCAAAGTCACTGCATTGTTGATGAGATTTTGCAGTCAGCCTGCCTTCTTGCACAAGACCAGTATGGCAATTATGTCACACAGGTGAGTTATATCACTGTCCATTCATCTCAAATGAAGCGTCCCAAAATCAGTTGTCAATTAAGGTTCTGAAAGACCCTAACACCATATACTTATCTTTTATATTTTTAGACAAAGACAGCACGTACCTGTTATGCCAACCTCTATTTGACCAATATCTGTTGTGCCAGCATATCACAATCACCTCACCACAGTACTGTGCTACTTATCTGACACTACTGCATTGAGAAGCATATCTTAAGTGCAAAAATCCAAAGAGATGCATTGCCCGATTGACAGTGTTATGCTGGTATCTTGATGACGCCCTTCGAGTCATGGTTTTTTTTTTTTTTGAAGAGCAAGCTTCTTGAGTTGTTCTTGAAGTTTGGCTTGTCTTCTAGACTGTGGTTATCTTCCTTATTATGACAAGTATGTGGAACTACTTCCCTCCTCGTTTGGAGATATGTAATTAGGGTTAGTCTTTTGGTCTGTCATTCTTTTGAAACAGTCCCACCCTGTTCTGCACTTTTTGAGTGGGTGCATCATTTGACATCTAATACCAGGAAAGGACTCTTTTTGAGCCACCATAAATATTTATGTTTTATGTTTCACATGGTTGGAAGTTATAACTAGAAAGAATAGGAGAATAATTGACCTTTTTTTAGTCTGTTACACAAAAATGATTTCCGATATGCTTGACTCACCTGTTCAGGTTGTCTGTTACAAATGGAAATCTTCTTGTTGTATCCTTTTTCATTTCTCTTTTTCCTCAATTTTCTACATAGTGACTTAACAAACAGCACAGGTCTTATTAAAAAGGTATCTTGATTTCTAGATAAATGTAGATCCTATCATTCTCTAGCTGTTGTATCTTTGCTTTGTGCAGGCTCGTCTTAAATGGATGAATTTGAATATTATATATCAAGACGATGAGTTTTTCGTTCTAAACTGCTTTTGAGTATTGATACTATCATTCTCTAACTGATTTTTATATATTGATATGACTTGTTACCTACAGTCACAACTTACAACTAGCATATTTATTTGCTTTCAGCATGTTTTGGAGAGGGGGAAGCCACATGAGAGAAGCCAAATAATCCATAGTTTATCTGGACAAGTTGTACAAATGAGTCAGCACAAGTTTGCCTCAAATGTTGTTGAGAAGTGCTTTGAGTATGGTAATACTGAAGAAAGAGATTACCTGATCAAGGAAATAGTTGGACAAACTGAAGGAAACGATAATTTACTGGTATGTTGAAAACCTTTGGATTTTTTAAAGAGAAGATATAGTAGGTTGTTGATGTGCTATTGAAGAATTTTTATTGATATTCTACAAATGAACCGTTTCTGATAATCCAGAGCAATTATTATTTAAAGCTGTCTCTGTTATAGTTTAGTTACTCATATTGCTTGAAATTCCATAAATAGCAAAATACTCAAATAGACCAACTAAGGTGCCGTGTCTTGTGAAAAAATACAAAAGAACTCATATTTCCACTTGTTCCCTACTTTGTTTTATTCATTTAATTTGATTTAGGATAGAATTATATACGAATTCACATTATTGCATGATGATAAACTATTAGGTATCACTCGTAGCTGGGAACTAGTATTTCTTATGCTATAGGCACTACTATGTCGTCTTTAGGAAACATCTTGTTATGAACTTCCAAGTGTTTCATGATCTTAAGTTCAAAAACAATGTGGCCTTCATGCTTGTAGTCACACCTTCTCTTTTGTCCTTAGTATAAGTGGCCTAAGCTTATCCCACACAATATTTAGACCAAGGCTTGTTGTTTCGGGTACTTGACCTATTTCGGAGATCTGTCGGACCGATACATACCAAATAGTACCGGTGTACCATCACATGGTACATCGGTATGTATCGATGTTTCGCAGAGGAAGAAAAAGAGGGAGAAGAGGAAGCAGTGGAGGAAGAAGGAAAGAGTAAAAGGTAGTGGAAGAGAGCCATACCTAATAAGTAATTAGGGCAAAGATCGTGTGTGGCAGTGTGCAGCGAGGTCACGACAAGTGGAGGATCGGACTGGGTCAATTGGCACTCGAATCAGTATGTGCTGCCCGTTTCATACCGATCAAGGTGAAACATTAGTCCTTGATTTATACATGGGTGATATACCACATGGACTCAGATGATGTCGATATGGTTCGTTGACTATTTTTGCAAGCAATGTTTTAAAAGCGTTAGGCGCCAAGTTCTCAAAATGCCCGAGGCGCTAGGTGCCTACCTGAGTGAAGCAAGGCACTCTCGAATATTAAAATTGGTGTAGGAAAGTAATCGACGAAGGGCTATTACCTACAAAATGAGAAAGAGAGATGGCAAAGTAACTTGCGAAAGGCCATGGAGGAAGGTGGGGGAAATTGGAAATTGGCAGTAGACAAAGCTGTAGACAGCAGTGGACAAGGCGGTAGGGTTTTGGTGGTTGATTTCACTGGGTCACCGGGGGGGGGGGGGAGAGAGAGAGAGAGAGAGACTAAGTCGTATTAGTTGGTTAATTGCCCATGCTTGAACCAGGACCAATTTGGCTCAGGTGCATGCCTGAGTTGCCCAATGCTTGGCTCAAGTGCACCTGAGTGGCGCTTCATTGAAACAAATCTCCTCGCCCGAGTGCCTTTTGAAAACACTATTGGCAAGTATATAATATTTTGCACAACTTTCGTTGTATCAGTTACTAGAGGTAGATTGGTCTTTTGTTGGCTCATGCATGATGGGATTATGGAAAAACGTGATTGGTTGCTGTGGTGTCCTATTTTGATTTTGACACTTCATTCTTCAGTAGTATCTACCAAGAAGTTTTCATGTTTATGTTTGCTATTCCTGAGGGGTAGCAAATGCTTGGTAATTTTACTGGAGAATAAAATGCAGACGTAAGTGGCATAATCTTTATGTACATGCAATGATAAGCATCAAATCCAACAAATTTTTTTTCTTTCCATTTCCAATTTAGAATATTTATGTCAAAATTTTTAACCGACTAAATCCTTTAAAAGGTTTTTGCAAATCGTTCTGAAGCCTTGTATATCACTTACATTCATGATTCATTAACAATATTTCTTAGTATAAAAATTACGTTGGTCACTGTTTGTGGACAAAATAATGTTTTACAAGATTTCCATCCAACCTGAACTTGTGCATGTTGGTGATTTGTTTCTTCTCTGTTGTATTCTTTCAACTGTTAGCATGCTTCGATGTTTTGATGTTTGCTCTTTTCCATTTGTTATTTTCAGGTGATGACGAAGGATCAATTTGCAAATTATGTGGTTCAGAAGATTCTTGATACCTGCACTGATAAACAACGTGAGGTCTTGCTTAATCTCATAAAGGTTCACTTGCAGGCTTTAAAGAAATACACCTATGGGAAACATATTGTTGCTCGGGTTGAACAGTTATGTGGTGAAGGTGATTCATACTCTACTGGTTGATTTTTAGAAATTTCTGTAAAAAATAGATATATCACTTATAATAAAAAAATTAACTTCAGGTTTTACTACCTGTCACATATATCATCTGGCAGTTTTGTAGATAACTGAAAACTTCTCAATACCGTAATCTTGTTTTATTTCCAATTGCATTGTGTAGACCTTGTTATTCCCATTTTCTAGAAATTACAATGTGGTCCTGCATGTTGTTAACTTGATTATGCATTTTCGCCTTCATCCATGTTATGTTTACTACCTGAGTGTATGAAGTAGCCTAAGTCTGACTCTCAGCTGTAATGTTGATGTTCCTAATGGGACTTGAAATTTGTAATATTAGTATAACACCTTAACTAAAATGAAATAATATCATTTTGTAGTCCAACTAAATTAATGCTAATGGCAACCTTATTCCTTATTTTGTAGCAATGACAATCATGGGGCTAACGCTAATGACAATGATAAACATAGAGCACTATCCCCTATTTGTCATGCTTGGCCCTGCCAATCTTTTTTTCTCGTTGTAGATTAATTTTTTGGTTTTACCAAATTAAGGGATTTCCCCCAACTTGTTCTTTTTTGAACACAATTTCAATCTCCTTATTCTCTAACTAATTTCACATATTACGCTTATGTTGGTACATTGATACCAACATGGAAAGAATTTTATTTATCATAGCTCTTTCTGCATTTAGAAGAATTTCAGATTGTACTTTCAGATCTGAAAGTGCCATTTTAAATAACACTTTTATTAGTTAAAATGCCTAGCGGATTGTTCTTTCTAATGCAATTCTCAAATATACTCTTAAAAAACATTAATGTATCTCAATGAGAAGCATAAATTTAGATCAATAAAAGATTTTAAAAAGGAGGAGAAAAACCAGGAAATTTTGTCAAAAAATTAAAAGGTTAAGTCTTCTTCACCAACATTGCCACAACTTCACTCACCCTCCATGTGCACTTCTAGTTTTGTTTGGAGAAGCTTACCACATGTTTTATTCTTTTTTAAGAGTTAGGGTCTGTAGTATTCGAGTGAGGCCTTCAACATGTTGGTAAAATCTAGGTAATCTTGATTCTTATATGAAGATAAAGAAAATGTTCTATATTCATCTGGGCTTTACAGACCAGTAAATCCTACAATTATCAGCTTATTAATTAATTTGTATTATATAAAGCTAGTGACTCTGTATAACTGGCAATCTGGTTGGACTTTTCTTTACCAGAAAGGAAACTCTTACTTCACTAACTTATAGTTGTAATACAAAAAACACCCTCTGCATCAGAGGAAACAAAATTATAAAGAGGAGAAGACAACCCTCTCTGCCACAGAAAGTGAATTTTGTGCTTCTAGCATTAGTGGCCACCTATTTGGTCGCTTTGTTAATTAATTTGTATTATATAAAGCTAGTGACTCTGTATAACTGGCAATCTGGTTGGACTTTTCTTTACCAGAAAGGAAACTCTTACTTCACTAACTTATAGTTGTAATACAAAAAACACCCTCTGCATCAGAGGAAACAAAATTATAAAGAGGAGAAGACAACCCTCTCTGCCACAGAAAGTGAATTTTGTGCTTCTAGCATTAGTGGCCACCTATTTGGTCGCTTTGTTGGCCTCATGAATAACGTGAGCAAAATGGATGTTGTCAAACATCTTTACAAGCTCAAAAATGTCTTTATACACATTAGTTTGGTGCCAGCAGATTTGTAATCCCTTGAGCTACTGCCACTAGGTTGCCCTCTTTTGCAGCAGTAACCTAGTCTACATCATTAATGACTTGAACAAACCTACCACCTGCAAGAAGACAATTCCCATCAGAGTTTATTAAAAATCCAGCTCCACCATTGGGCTCAGAGAATCTGGTTGATGGACCAAACATGCATCTCCAAAATGATTGAGACGATCCATCAGGCTTTTAGAAATGAAGTTTATACTTGCAAGTCTTGGCCTACACAAGCTGCAGCATAGTTTCTCTGCCTGTTAGTCATATTCTCTTCGCTGGATCCCAGTTGTATGGTCAAAGAAGCTATTCAAACTATCAGGATCATTACTGGCACATTGAAGATTTATGTTTCACAACCTTATGTACCGGCTTTACATTCGAACTTGCACCTCTCTTGAATTTATGCAATGCCGTCATGAGTTGCTATGCAAGGTCATCTAGTGTATGTTTTATTTTAGTTGTTAGGATGAAGTTGTCTTCTAAGCTCTTGAAGTTGTGAAGAGTAGTCTGCCATATAAAGTTTTTATTTTGTGGCATTCTTTGTTGGGTGTGGATTTATTTACATTTAGATCGTTTATGAAATGACGGAACTTAATAGATAATATATTGGAAAATAACCTCAGGCCATAAGTCAATCCAATATTTTTTATGGAAAGACATTTTACTTCGTGAATGTTCAGGTATACATGATGAGGTTTGCAAGACTCGGAAGATGGTTAAGATTAGTTAGGATTATGATACTAGAATAGGACTGGATTGATTGGATAATGTCCTCTGACATAATTTTTAGAACTGACAGGCGAATGACTGGAAAAGGTCTCGGATCAATCTATGGTTGACCACATTAAATGGATCCTGCCAATGTTGACAAGAATGGACCAAGATGCACTCAGCCGCTACCTGGTGTTATTGTAACTCAGTTGGAATTGGAGGAAACCAATCAAATTTTAATTGGGACCTATCAGACTGCTCTTGGATTAGTCACGGAGCCATCTAGACTGGCTGGAATTAGTTAGTTGGCCCAAGTTCTGATAGAAGATTGATAAACCCCTGATTTTTGGAGTGTCTCAATGCCAGCTAAGACTCAACTTGACGAAGAATTATTCCAATTCCAATAACCATGGTTGTGGCATATGATAAATATTTTTAGTTACTTTATGTTTGTCCCTTCATGCCTTCCATTTTACTTTTCATTGGCTTTTAATTTTCTAGCAATAAAACTTGTGGCTTTTCTGCTGTGTTTTTTATTTTTTTCTTTTCCGTTGCTATACAAATAGTAACCTGTTTATTTTATAAATCGGTAGTTCTAGTTTCCGCTGTTTCTAATTTGTTTGCTGACTTGGGATACTAAATGTCTCGTATCTATATCATAATCTGGTAGTTCTTACTTCTGGTGTTTGTAACTGGTTTTGCTCAAATTCATACACTATCCACATACAATTTCATTAATATTGTGTTCTTACCTTAATTTGTATGGTTGGATTGCTTCATTTCGACTTAGGTGACCAGGGTTTTATTTATGAAAACAGTCTTTTCAATCTCCACATTGGTGGGAGCCTTATGCACTAGGTTTTTCCCTTTTGGTTGATATGCAAAGACTACATGCATGATCTTTCAATCAGTAATGGGTACTTCTTGCCTTAAAATGTTGCCAACGTTCTCCCTTTGTTTGTATACCCTGAGAAATTTAATTCTTCTTGGTAGTCTTTGGAACCATAGATAAGGGTTTGGGAAACCCAATAATGCAAATTGAATGTAATAGACTTTTAAGTTATAGATTCCTTAAGTTGGATGTGCAAACTGTTAGGCTTGTCTAGAACTTGTGTCTAACAGCTTATAAACAAATAATTTTTTTTATAGTATGTGGTGTGTTTTAATAGAAATTATATTAAAACATAATGTTATGATGGTTATATGGTGTATGGTAGAAGGATTGTAGGTAATTTTATCTGGCAAATGTAGGAAAGCTGATCTACAGTAACTTTCTACAAAATTTTATATTGCTGTTACCTGTATGGCATGAAGTTTTGGCTAGGAACCTTTGATATACACCCCCCAACCCCGGCCCGCTCATGAGTGTCTTAATTTCATATTTGTTAATATTTCATTGAGGTTTGTGTGGTTTTGTTAATTTGAAATTAGCTTACATGCTGATATTATTGGACTGTATGAGGTGACATTATTGGTCATCTAGCTTGATGTTTTAGTTTATTTTGGTGAATGCAACTGACACTAAATGATTTCTACTTTAAATTCACCAAATTGGTGATATCTGAAGAGGAGCCAACCTCAAATAGTTGGGACCTTTTAACACTATGCTGTGGGTGATAGATTTGGAGGATTTGATTTGTTGTGTTATTTACTTAAGTTTTATGCTTTCTTTTTTATGGTCAATGCAGATGTGGCTCCTGAATCATGAACCACGTGTGGTGGTTTCGACCATGCTTCCCTGATTCACCTAGATAAGCTCCTCCACAGCTGCATCTTTGGCTGCACCGATGATTGGAAAAGAACCAAAGTTCCTGGAGTTCTACCGGTTCGTTATTGGGGGTGGCTATCAACCACCTGCCTTTTACGATGTACAGGTTCAGGGCTCCCGTAGGGTAGGTTGATACAGTAGGTATATATTGAATGAGTGACATGAGCTCAAGCTGGTATAACGTGTGTATTTGTAGGAGTCTAATGTTAGGGGGTTGGAGTGTATTTAAATATGATGTTGGTGAAATTGATGGGGCTAAATAGGTTTCATGATTTGATTGAATGAGTTGTTGAATAGTAATATGGTATGGTGAAGAAGCGTGTGTGACGACTTGGAAATTAAATTATTGCTTGGATTGTTCTGTGCTGCCTGCAGATGTGAGTTTAGCTATGGATTGTACAGATTTATTGGGGATGGAGTACACAGATGCATGGAAAAATGAACGAATGGATTGAGGCCTACTTGCATATTCCCATACGGCTGCTGCTGCATTTGTTCTCCTCCTTCCATCCCCTCTCACGAGGTAATCG
Source organism: Musa acuminata AAA Group (assembly GCF_036884655.1). Taxonomy (NCBI): domain Eukaryota; kingdom Viridiplantae; phylum Streptophyta; class Magnoliopsida; order Zingiberales; family Musaceae; genus Musa; species Musa acuminata. Next base: position 39,039,355 of record NC_088341.1, read on the forward strand.
TACGAGATAAATAAAAAAGGGACATTCTGCAGTCTAGATGAGGATCCTTATTATTTATTTACCGTATCATCAACTTTGATCGGCAGAGAAAAGGCTCAGTATCTTGCTCATCATCTCTTGCAATTGCACAAGAAACAATAAAGCAGAACACGTTGTTCCATAACACCAGTCATCTTCTCGAGCAGCAGTCCTGGAAGTATACGTATGATATGTACTGGTGCTACGACGGTGAATACGAAAAAGAGATATACTAAACTTAGTTGGTTTTGTTTGAATCGTGTGATACCTTTACATGTTTGTCTGTTTTGTCTGTTGGTCTCTTCAAAAAGTTTTATGATCCCTTAAAGATATGCAAAAGAGAAAATATGTTAGAAAAAATGTTTAACTTTGAGATCTTACAAATAGTTATGTCAACGTAAATTACATACATAAATTTTGTAAATTCTGAATTCCTACATAGTTGCACGACAAAGTTCTAAGGTGATTCGCCGTGATCAAAATTCCTCATAAATGTCCATATAATATTGTTGCGGAACAAGGTCTCGAACCAATCCTATATACTATCATATAGGCCCATCTTGTCATGTGCTACTATGGTAGCTCTTGGGTGCTATGCTGACTGACATTTTATACTACTCTATGGAGCTAAAAACTCCTAAAATAATTGCCTGAATGGTCTGTTTCTATGTAGTTTTACTTTTGTGTGCACATAATTTGTGTTTACAAGCCTGAAACGACTATAAAAATTAATCAAAATGGGACCATCAAATCTACTACAAGCCTTCTACATTTTGTGCAAAGCTTAAATAAAATCGTGAGACATGAACATATATAAGCATTATATCAAACATACTATTTATAACTTTGTCCATGACATCAAACACTCTCGTTATAACCTTTATTGATGCTGCATTTTCTTGCTTTTGCTGAATCTTCAATCTTCTACTCCAATTGCAATATACCTCTTGACTCTCAACTACTTTTCGTCGTTATCGTTGAGTAGTCGAACTTTAATCCATCACGTTGCTTCAACTCGCTAATGACTCTGGTATGGGATCAATCGAATTGTGCTTATTTTTATTGGTTCATTCAAATCCCCTAGATGAAGGAAAATATCTTTGTTGTTGTGCGCCAATCTCTCAAATGTCTCACATCGCTTAAATTGGTTGGATGTCTACTAGAGTTTTGATGAGCATCGCCTCACCGACTTTTAAGTTATTAAAGTATTTTCTACATAAAATTTGCTTATTGATTTTACTTTTAATTATTTATCGTCTTTAAGTAGGTTCGCATCATATCCGCTTTCAATTGTCATTCTGTTAGGAAATGAAGCAATAGGCTGTTCTTGGTAGAACTGATTACCATTGGTGAGAATTTAATAATTGTTGTTTTCCACTAGGTTTCTTCGAAAGATCTTTGAACATATGCAGCGCTCCTCTACTAGATAAATAAGAGAATTGGGATATTCGATTTCGCTCATTCTCTTAAGAGTTAAGAAGGCAAAGGTTACTCGACTTTACCCACCTTCTCGATGGTTATATACCATGCATTGAATTGGTTACTAGCCTTCACCCGTTCTTTACTGACACTTTCAAAGCACACAAAGTGTTTGCACTCCTTGAGTTAGCTAATGTGATTTACCTCATTATCATCAAACTTCTGAAATGTAAAAAATTTTACTTGAAGAGTAAAAATTTACCTCAATTTAGAGGAAGTATCAACTAATTTTGATCACTTTTGGGATTATATCGTCTTCTCCATCATTTCTGTCAGCTACTCATTTGAGTAAAAAATGTATAACACTGTATACTGTTTATTTCGTTCCTTGGTCAAGTACTCTTGCATCAACTCGAAATCCCTCACTTTCAACTATTTTGATGAGAAACTTGTTAACACCAGTCTTATAAAGTTTCTTATAAAGTTTCTTGGCCATTACCCTTTGGTCTTGTCTTGATACTTAGAGTTTGCCTCTACATGCTCCATCTCCTCCGCACCTTTTACGATCTAACGCTCTCTGTTCATAAAAGCAAGGGATCGATAACTCCATAAAAGTTTTGCCTCTACAGTACCATAATGTTGTCATGCCCATTACCCTACTATCCGTTGCCTCGTATATGCATCCTTTTCTTCATGATCAGTAGATCTACCTTTGCGACACTATGAGACTCATTTGAGTCCATCTTTATTCTAACCGACGCTTGCTTTTGGGTAGCCTAGTCCCTCTAGACTCATCGTCGCTTCTTCGCCTCTTTCGACAATTTATTTTAACACTTCTATATTCTCCGAATAATTTTCCTTGGTCAATGAAAAGATAAACTACAACTTTCATGCATAGTCTCTGCCATCATGTTGCAGGGCTCACGCCGATTCTATTTTCCTTTGTTTCCTCGATAGTAATATTCGCTTACTCGATCTTGTCATATAACTTATTGAGCTCACTTAAGCGAATATGAGTTTTGAAATAATCCAAACTCTCCAACCGCTTCGATAATATCTCTGTATGATCAAGTTCTCATCCCGAGACTTATTGGCACTTGCACTTAGAATTCTCCTTCGGTGGTATATAACTCTCATATGCTGATAATCAAGACTTTCATCCGATGTAAAATTTGATACGCGTAAGGAAGGCCTATTCAACTCTATGGAGTTAGATCCCTCCCAAAATAATAGTTTGAATGACTTGTTTCTATGTAGTTTTGCATATGCACGATAACTATATGCATGATAACTATACATAACCTACGTTTATAAATCTGAAACAACCATAAAAGTTAATCAAAATAAAATTATAAAATCTATTGTAAGCCTTTTACATGTTTGATCAGAGACAATACAGTAGTCGGCAAAGGGAACAACGAAACAATGACACGAAATGAAAAAGCACAAATCAAACATGGCAAAAAAAGGCAACAAGAAAAGAATGAACGAGGAAGGACACATTTCAAAGCCTCTTTCTTCCATCTCCTTCGCATGCGCTATGTGTATGGTGGCCCTTTATGGACTCCCCACGTCTCACAGAAAGCCCACCTAAATTCCACCAAATTGTTCTCTGTCCATATTTACAGCAAGTGCGCAACTTGAGCGCCCCACCAAGAATTAGGACATGTCCCTACCGTGAGGAAGAAGAGATTCTACTCGAAATGCCATTGCATTGAATCGAAAACGTAGATCGGACTCCGATCAAGAATATAATAACCCGGAAAAGACGCAAAATCAAAGAAGCTATTTGGTTCATCAGCGATTGCAATCAACGGATCGGAAGAACGGACGCAAAGAGCATAGGGTTTCAGTACTGTGAGACCATTACGTACCCACATCGGCATCAACTGCGTTCGTCTGATGCCCGATGATCTCTGAAATCTACCAAAAACACATCTTACCCTTCCCCTGCAAGCCTCAGTCGAGAGACGAGGTTAGGCTACTTCTGAGTTGTAGAGTGACCCAAGAGGTAGGGATCCATGGCGGCGAGACTCTGAAACCGTAACCCTAGAGAACACCGCGTGTGCTTGTGGTATATAGGGACGGTGGGGGCATCTTTTTGCATATTAGTCCTTACGAAGTTTAAATTTAGCGCATTTGTCCTTGAAGTATAATAACGGTGGCCCAGCCTCTCTCTCTCTCTCTCTCTCTATATATATATATATATATATTCTCTCTCTCTCTCTCTCTTAAGTTTATAGCTTCCGTTGCCTTCTCTTCCTTAACGCGACTGTAATCGTATTTTAGGGTTTCTGATGGGATCCGAAGGTAGACGGAAGGTGCCGACCGACTCCATCCCTTTATGTCCCTATGCCTATTCCGTGATTTGGGACATTTTTTGCGGTGAATTGCTGTGTAAAAGTTGGATGTTTCTTCATTTCTTATCGATTGAGGACGCAAGCTTCGATTCTTAGATGCTCGAGGTGAGAGAGGAAGTGACTTTTTTTTGTCTTGAATCGAGGTTGATGCTAGTCTCGGAGCATTGTCGTTGATGCCACGTGTGGAGGGTCATGCGGGTGGAAAGGGGATTGTTGTTGAGATTATGAAAGAGTTTGTAGGGCGAAGAGATTGAACAAAACCTACTGGAAGAAGCCTTTTTACAATGTTTGTGACGTTCACAGAGCACTGCATTTTAGGTTTTTTATTTTTATTTTTATTTTTTATTTTTTGGCTAATTTTGGAGTTGTCATTTGCTGAAATCATTAGAACGACCTTATGACGGATTGACGAAATTAATTGTGACTATTTCCACAAACTTAGAACTTTCAATTGGCAACCCATGAATTGTATACGATGAACAACTTAGAAAAGCTAGTGGATGATGCAGATTAGGTATCTAGTTAACCTCATCTTAGCGATTCGGTAAAATTGTGGTGATTGTAGTGGAAATGTGAGGACTATCTCATCAGCTTAGATTTAGGTCTTTCGGTAGGTGATAGCTTACGAGTCATTAGCTCATTGTACTTACACTTGTTTGTCATATTGCAAGGATACTTGGTTTGTTGCTGCCCTGAAGCATGTTTTCCTATATGGAGGAAATTGTGAAGAATTATTCGTAGGATAAATTGCAGAAACCTTAAAAGGAAGTCGACAGAGAATTCAAACAAAGTTGTAGTATTACCAATATACATCTTCAAAAGGGCAGGGTTTTTTTCAACTTTACAATGTATGATTTGCACAAATACGCTTCTTGCTATCTAGAGCTCTTGACATTGTCAAGAAGCAGAAACAGAAATTATTAGCGACTTGGCTTGCAACCACTTTTCCTTGGTTCTATTTCCTTGACAACTAAATATTGTTGATGAGCGCTCCACGAGAAGGAGAATTCTACTGTTAAGTAACCGTAAAGACTGTTTAGGTTATAGTGCAACCAAAATTGAGAAGCTGCCTTCAACAGTTGAAGGCAAGTATGTCACTTTTGGTTTCTTAAGAACATGGGGCAAGAACCTTCTCAGATCTAAGGAAGCCATTGCCAAATTCTCAGGTGGTGCTCAATCATCTTCCGATGATGGATGGTTCACTATATTGGCTTCTTTGCTTTCGTATCCTGGCCTCAATTATGCAGGACCACTCTTGAGTTCCTGATGAAATAGAAAAAAGAAAAGATTGTAGATGATTAATTTAGGAACTTAGATTCTTCTTGGAAACATTCCTCTTTTTGCCATTAAAGAAATAATTCTATTGTGAAGGATATTATAGTTGCATATCGGACTTGCTCAAATCGCAGATCATGTCACAACTCCTATCTATGACTATGAGGATATTATAGTTGCATACCTGAATGCCTATCTTTAATTGACTATGAAAAGTTATGCACTGGAGTCAAGTAACTATACATTTTTTTGCTATTTCATATGTATTCTCCTTTGTTCTTTTGCATATACTTCTGGACTTCACTAAGCATGGTTCGATCTTGTTAGTCTAGTTTGTTAGGTGCTGTCAGCTAACCTGGACAGAATGAGAAAAGGAGACAATGAATGGAATCCTTACTTGCATGGGAATTTGATTGTAAATATTTGAGGTACGGAAGCAGTTCCTGAGCACAAAATGTTGCATATTTTCTTCCCCTAGTGTTCTCAATCTGTTGAGCTCTGGCAATATGATCGTTCCAAGATCCGGCCGGTCTTTCCGTCTTAGCTCTGCACATTTAAGTGCTAACTTCAATAAACCTAAAGCTTCCTCGACTGGCCAATCTTGGACTGCAGGATCCAGCATATCTGCAAATGTTCCTTTCTCAATTGAACGCTCCACATGATGAGTCAGCCCCATGGGAGGTTTCCCAGTGAGTAGCTGCAACAACAAGACTCCAAAAGAGTATATGTCAGACTTTATGCCTAGCATTCCAGTCTGTTGATATTCTGGATCGATGTAACAGAATGTTCCAGCTGCAGATGTCATATGATACTGGGTGACACTGTCTGCCACAGATGGGGGTACCAGGCGGGCTAGGCCGACATCACTAATTTTGCTCACATAATATTGGTCGAGGAGGATATTTGCAGGCTTAAGGTCTCTATGAACCAATGGCTCTGGCTTAGTTTGATGGAGGAAAAGGAGCCCTGTGCCGATCTCGGCAGCAATGCGGAACCTATGCTGCCAGGGGATGGGTGGTGTATTTCCTCGCCGGTATAAGCGGTCCTCCAAGCTCCCATTTGCCATGTATTCATATACAAGGCAACCGTATTCTGGGCAGGCACCGAGGAGAAGAACCATATTTGGATGCCGAATGCAACTTAGTATTTCAACCTGGGCAACAAAGTTGAAACATGGGAAAGGTTATCAATCGGCAATTCTTCTATAACATGGGTCTAATTCTTGTGATCATTTCAAAGTATTCGTGTTTCTAAATGATTTCAAGATTTCCAACAGTTTGAAATGCAGCTGTGTGTGATAATACTAGATACCTCTTGCTGAAACTGTGATCTCCCTTGGGATGCATCTGGTCGCAGTGCCTTAATGGCAACAGGGGTGTGATCAAGATAGCACCTGTAGACAGGACCATACCCACCTTCCCCAATTTTCCGGTTCTCTGCAAAGTTTTCTGTGGCTGCTTCTATATCCTCAATTGTGTATTTCCTATACCTCAGGTCAGTCTTGGACAAAATACTTGAGGACTTTTTCTTCCCAGGTTCTTGGAGTGCTTGCATCTCTGCATTTATTCTTTTCTGCGCTTCCAGTTCTGCAATTCGTTTGGCCGCTTCAGCTGCCTCCAATGCTGCCTTACATTTTGCTTTCTCCTTATCAGCTAGGATCAAGGCAGCTTCTTCTGCTAGTTGAGCTTCTTCTAGTCTTTGTTGTTCCTCCATCTTCCACCGGTGGAGCTCCATTGCCTGCATCAAAAGAAATCATCACGAAAGGAACTCAATTTTGGAGGTTTTCATGGAAACATTACCTTCTGTTTAGCCGTGAGTGCTTCTCTGCATGCTGTGCTGTACATATCCATTGTCTGCTTGAGCTCTAACTTCAGCCTATTCATCTCTGCTTTCACTTCTTCCTACATGTTCCAAGGTATGTGTATTTATTATGTGATCAGGCATAAAGCTTCAATATGATTGGAATTGGTAAGTGGCATTTTCTGCTTACCACTGAAGTATTTATACTTCAACTTAGATTCTCTTCATTACTTTGCTAATGGAAAGGAAGTGCACGTACCGACATTTGAGATGAAAAGCTCCCATTGGATCGAGGAGAGAAACCACTCCTAGATGAGTAAGCATCCAATGATGACCTGTGTGGTGATTGCACTGACTCAAAGCTGCAATCAAGGCCATCTGATATGCAGGACAATCTCTGCGGGAAAAGGTGATCAATGCTTGGCTTCCCACTACTAAAAAATGGTTCATCACTGCCTGACATTGTCTCTTCTTTGGATTTTGTGCTCTGGACACGTGTTGCGCTGTTTAATGGTGACCTGTTTTAAGGCAGAAATTTAAAATGATTAGATGAAGTCTAAAAAGTTGCCACTGTCTTTGTCATTTTAGTTTGCATCATCTCTACTCTTACCTGATTGATTCTTTTTCTTTATACAGATTCCGAGTCTCAAATGCAGCATTACCTGGCAAAAGGAAACTTATTAGTTTTCTCCGGTAAAGAAACTAGCAAAAACTTGTCTTCACCAAGCAAGTGACAAGGTAACAATAGTTGATGATGCTCATTACAAAAAAAACCTTTTGTGCCTTGAGAATTCTGGTACACGACGGGCTCAGGTACAGAACTTGGTTGTTTTAGGATTTGAGATCGTAAAGGAGTAACAACTGGTGCTGATCGGACAGCATTTCTCATAGAAGAGATCTTCCCTTTGGAGATGATATAAACTGTGCAGAAATCAGGCACGCTTTTGCAGATGTTGGTGCTGACGTCTGTGTATCTAAATGATCTGAGAGAAAAAAGCTGGTAAGTATGTCTGGAGAACACAGAGATCCTGTTTGTTATGGTGTGTTGCTTGGGAATATTAGTATCACCTAACAAATCCGCCTTTTGATGCTCCTACTATCAGCTTCTCTACTCCAGCATGGGAAACAAAGTCAACAATTGCCTTTGCTAAATCGGTATCCTCCAGTATAATATCCTTGCACCTAACCTGTTAAATACTCAAAACTGAATAAGTGACTGATAGTTCCAAGGATTGCATCTCCTTAATTGATTACAACCATCTTGCATGACAACTATGAAAGAGTATTAGCGGATTGCAAGACTGACGGTCCAATGTTTCTCTAAATGAAAGGCAAACAAAGGTGAGACTCAGGATCTGACTTCTAGGAACAGATCTTCTGGATGTTTTTGGGACTATGGTTGCTCTAATCCCAGTGTGATTCTTAATTATCAAATCATTTGATGTGATTCTCAACCACCATTTCTTGATTTCAGGCTTCTTATCTGAAGAACATCATGGGCACTTCATATAAGAAGAGCAAACAATCTTGCATGACCAAAGATCCGCAAAAGTTCTTTCAGCTGTGGAATAATTTCATATTTTTCAATCACAGGTAAGACTCCTTTGGTCTCATTCAATTAATGCCAAATCATTCAAGCAGGTAATATGCAAAATCTTAGATATGTAGAGATATCCAATGAAATCACCCTAGATTAGATGTTTACATAACTCTATTATGTTTATTCTTTTTTTTGTCTTACTATGGATTTAAATACTGTTTCAATACAGGTTTCAGTGATCTTGTGGACCAAACCGAACCGGTATACCGGACGATTTACTGAATAAGATACTAAAAATTCAAAGGTATCGGGTTATAAGATATCAGTATTTGGGTCTGATCAGCAAATACCTATCAGCACATACCGAATCTAATCAGTATTCAAATTCTTTTCTCCTAGTATAACAGGACTTACATTTGTTAAGCATTTCAATGTACTAAACCGTTAGTGATCCATCCCCTCTTGTTTTCTTTCTTGGTTTTGACAATTTGCATAAACTTGCTTATGACACTAAAGCATGAATTGATAGTATTAATTGTTATACCGGATAGAATCGAAGCCAGTAGTGATTCATACTGTGCATTTGTGCAGGGGGTTACCCACATTTTTGCGTTTGCAGAAGCACCGGAATGGAACGAGCAGTTGACTGGCTGCGGATGTCACATCTTCTTGATGACCTGCTGCATCACATCAGAAAGAGAATGAGCAACAACCTGGGAGCACTGATGCTACCAAGAGCCAAGCAGGCGCCATTGCTGCAACAAAGCTTACCTGAAAGCTTGGTGATCACGTGGACGAGGAAGATGGTTTGGCCCTTGACGGCGACGTTGTCCAGAGCCCACTTCAGAGCGTTCTGGCTGCTCTTGTCCTTGTCGACGGCCACCGCGATAAGCGGGAACGACGATCGATCCGATCCCTCCGGCATCGCTCTTTTCTGGCAAAGAGAAGAATAAGAAGAAGAAGAGATGCAAAGAAAAGTAGCAGAGAAGGTAAGCTCCTCTGCCCCCTCCTCTCCCTTCTCTTGGTACCTCTCTTTCTCTTTCTTTGAGGCCACAGGGGAAGAAGGAAAGCAGAAGGTCTTTCTCCTCTGCTTCTCCTTTCTGCTGCCTCTCTTCTTCCCCTGCTGCTGCTGCTTCTGCACCTCCTTGGGAAGTGCTACGGCCTTTCTATTTGACTCGGATGGGCGTAGAGGGGATAAGGGGTGGCAGAGTTTTGCGCTTCACCTCTTGACCGAGTTAGTCCGTTCTAATTTTCGGAGCCAAACGTGCCGTTCTATGGAGCCATTGGCTTCCGATGGACCCAAATGCAAGACAAATGGGCATGCGACACTAATATAATAAGAAGATATTACCATTCGCAATCTTTTTTATTATTTATAATTTTATTTTAATTTTTTAATTTTTTTAAATTATCTTTTTTAAATGCAGGTAAATATTTAGTTCTTCTTCCTTCTCGTCTTCTCTCTCTCTCTCTCTCTCTCTCTCTCTTCTTTTTTTTTTCTCGGATAAATATTGACGACGAGCGACGTCAATTGCAAGCAAAAAGATGATGTCACCTTTAATTACATCTATAATGAGTGTTTAGGGGTCAAGAACACCAATTACAAATAGACTGGAAATTGCTACCATCAAGTCCATAAACCAAAGGGAAAGAAAGCGCCATGCGCACTCAATCAACAGGAGGACCTGCCGATTCCATGCGTTGATGAGACTGACCATCGGCATCCGGCGAGCAGCTGGAGACGTTGAAGTCCGCGGGGGGCTCGCTTTTGCTCCGCCCCTTTCCCTGCTTGCTTCGTCTTCGGCTTTCCTCCCCCTTCTTGGCCGAGGAGCTGTCGCTGCTGCTCGCTTTGGGGGCTTCGAAGAGAAGCAGCACCTCCTCCCTGCTGCCGTGCGGGTCTTGAACGCTCTCTAGGGTGTCGACCACCTGGTTCATGGTGGGTCTCCCTTTAGGGTTCTGGCTGAGGCAGCGGAGCGCCAGCCCGGCCACCTCCGCCGCCACCGTGCTCGAGTACTGCCCTTCGATTCGTGGGTCCATTATCTTGGGGAGCTTCCTGCTGTGTGGCAGGAGGGGGCGAGCCCAGTCGACCAGGTTCTGTTCCCGAGCCGGCCTGCTCTTGTCCACTGCCTTCTTCCCCGTAAGAATCTCCAGGAGGACGACGCCGAAGCCATAGACATCGCTCCTCGCCGTCAAGTGGCCTGTGACGAATGAAGTCATGTGATTTATATAAAGAAGGTAATATTATTCTGCCTGCTAAAGATTCGTCACATAATATTCAACAACTCAATCAATTGGTACGTATTTGGATCTCTATCCCGAGGTCGAGGGGTTCAGTTTCTCGCTAGATGCCTAACGTACTTATTGTTCCTTTACTAATAACTCAAAGACATTCGGGTTAATTAATACATTATACATTGCACAAGTGATGAATCTTAGGTTCGAATTCAAGTGTGAACATCATATACGTGTCATTTGATATAATAAAAACTTTAAAAAAAAACTCAAAAGTACTAAGTTGATTGTTACCCTATTAGATATATATATATATACCCTATTAGATAAAGTAGGGGATCACCCGACTAAATATAGAATGGCATTGGAACTAGATTTTGAGCAAATAAAGAGGTGGATAATGCATTACCCATCAATTATCATGATTGCACTGAGACTCAAGTAAAACTTGGGTTGTTCTTGTAGAAGACTCACCGGTCATAATGTACTCAGGAGCTGCATATCCTTGTGTACCCACGACTCGAGTGGAAACATGAGTTTGGTCTCCAATGGGTCCCTCCTTTGCAAGGCCAAAGTCCGAAAGCTTAGGATTATAGGCCTGCAACATATTGCAGTAGACACGCAAAAAGTAAATACAATCAATCATGCACTCAATCAACATAAGAAGCTGAGTCAGAGGCATCCACAATATATGGATAATGAAATGAATGATAGACCAGAAAGAACCTAAAGTAGAACTTTTGACCAAAAGATGAGCACAAACCGAATCTAGCAAAATATTTGATGTCTTAAAATCCCTATAAATTATGGGTCTTTCAGCTCCATGAAGAAAGGCAAGTCCATTTGCAGCACCCAGAGCTATCTTCATCCGAGTGGACCATTGCATTGTTAGGCAAACCCCTGTTTCAAAACTGGAATCGGTTAACCAAGAAACCACAAATCCAAAAAGTTATCCGTGGAACATAATAACAAGTTATTATGATAAGCAAAAGATATCCCGATATTGCACATGTTTTGATACTTGCTATGCCTTTCATGCAAATCTACTGGCTGGCATCTGTACTTATTTGAAATGCAAATAAAATGATTCGTATGCATGTTGCTATTACTACACATTTTACTCTGGACATGTCATTGGAGATTAGTTCAGTGGGATTTTGTATTACTAATCTTTGGAGTTAGACACATCTTCAGCAGCAGTAATAGATTCTCTTCGCCAACATTGTTACAACAGTACCTAAAATTTGTAAAAGGTTCAAAGAAAACATCAGCTAGAATTGTAGTAAAAAGCTCTCTGTGACGTTCAAAAGAATGGCTTTCTGATATGGTAGCTGTTATGACAAGCTTTGATGATAGAATATGGAGGTACTGATTTGACAAGATTAAATCCATGTATTGCTATTTTCTAGAATGGTAACTTATGATGGTAGAAAAATAGAAAAGATACTGTAAGAACTTTGAATACCCTTTATGCAAGTTATTCATTCGACCACTTACGTCGGAAAAGGTGCTTTTCAAGACTGCCGCAAGCCATATACTCATAAACCAGCAGCCTGTGATCATCTTCACAGCAGTACCCAATGAGTTTAACAAGATTTGGATGACTTAATTGCCCGAGATAATTGACTTCTGCCTGAAGAACCAAAAGGCATTCATTAGATCCAAAATTCGTTATGAAACTATCAAGCTTGATGAACAAATTTGTCTCGAAGTTATCAGATGCATATAGACAACAAATGTCAATAACTCTCAGGAATTTTTTGATGAAGTGCACCCAGGGAAACTCCAATTACAGTAATTAAGGTGCTCTTTCCATGGTGAAGCCCAATTTACTAACTTTGTTCTCCTAGAATTTTGGTCAGATATGTTTTACAGTAGCACATTTCATATTTTGATTCCATTGCACAACTTTGTGAAACCTAACTTGGCATAAAGTACTCTCAGTTATGCCATGACTCAATCTGATTACATGCCAAACAAGACCTTAGGTATAATAACAGTTACCAAAAATCAAAGCCTTAAAAGGAAGTAGATAACATAAAATTATTACTCTTCACCTAGTTATTGTAATTCTTTATTTGATAAGTGCTTCTTTAAGTCTCTGTAGATGGTGTTTACTGCAAACGATTTTGCAAATGATTCATTTCAAGAAAACCAAAATTAAGGAGACAGTAGATTGAGAATGCAGACTTCCTTGCTATTTGCCGGTTTATTTAGGTGTTTGAGATGCCATGGCAATACAGATCTAAGATTATTCAGGTAATTCTAACATGTCAAAGTTGAATAATTCAATCTATCAAGTTGTTGACACTCTTTGAACTATGTTGATTTAGACAAATCATGGAACCAATTTCAATATCAATCATGCTGAATCAAAATGAACATGTTCTGTTAAATAATGCAATAAAGAGATCTTATGACAGGGAAAATACCAGCCATTCCTTGTCCCCCTGCACGCCTTCTGGATTCAACTTCTTCACTGCCACTTGGGTGGACTCGAAGCCTGGCCTCACATTCTCATCTATAATACCTTTATACACAATTCCAAAACCCCCCTCTCCAAGAACTTGATCTGCACGGAAATTCTTGGTAGCTGCACTTAACTCACTATATGTGAATATGTTGACATTTCCGTATCCAACTGTGAGCCGCAAATCTTCAACATCTTTGGGAAGGGGCAGTAGGCTTACTACATTCGGTTGACATGGATCTTTCTGCTGATCTGCCTGTTGTGGCAATCCAGCAGCATTGCCTGTTTCAGCAGGCAAAGTTCAGATAAGATATCGGAATAGAAGCTCATAAGCTGTACAATATGCCACAAACAGGCTGATATCAAACATAAGACAACACCATATCTTTTTTTCTTCACAATAATCTTGATTGATTACATCTGCCACTCATTCGGCCCGATTGACATATGCAATAGTGTGACAAGATGTCCAAAATTTTTATTCTTCTTTTGGACATTTAAATAAAAGAAAATTGATACAGGAAAATTCTGCAATACAAGGTAGTCGAATTGCTGATCTGAAAAGGAATGCATAATTTTTATCTTGTGAATGCTTTTTTGTTTCACTCTTTTCTCTTTTCTTTTTGATAGGAAGGTATTAAACAGTGATTTAAAAAGTGCTAGGCGCCAAGGTACAAAAACGCCCGAGGCGCTAAGCACTCACCCGAGCGAAGCGAGGCACTAAAATATATAATATATAATATATAATATAATTAATAAATATAATTATTTAAATAAAAAATATACTATTAAATTAAGAAAATCAGGTATAAAATCACAATAAATAAATAAATCATAATAGTATTTTTTTTATTTTTTAAATAAATTATTATTAAATAAATAAAAATTAATAATATTAAAATCAAAATAATATATTATTAATCTAATAAATAAAAATACTATTATTAGTATACAGTTAGTAGTATACTGTTAATATACTGTTAACAGTATAGTGAGAAGAGTGTGAGAAGACCGAGGCTGCTGAGGCAATAGCAGCGGGAGCGGGAGCTGCGAGCGGCGAGCGACGACAGCACCAGCGAGCAGCGATTGTGGCAGCGACGAGTAGCGACAGTAGCGACAACGGAGAAGAAATCGCGATCGCGAGTGTTAGGGTTGGGGAAGTCGGGGAAATCGCGAGAGGGAGCCTGATATCGGTGATTTAGTTGGTTCGATTGAACCAACTAAAGCACCAGAGACCAACCATACCTAGAAATCTGGTTCGGTCGCTTGGTTTAACCTAGGCGCTCGCCCGAAGCGCCCGATGCCTGGTCTCAGGCGAGCGCCCAAGCGGTGCCTCTTTGAAGCGAGGCACCTGGACATGAAGCGAGGTGCTCGGGCCTCGCCTCGCCTCGTCCGAGTGCCTAGGTGAGCGCTCGAGCGCCTATTGAAATCACTGGTATTAAATGACCGTTAAGAAATGAATATGGTAGGGTGTGACGCAGAAAAGGTGAGAGAAGGGGTGGTTTAAATTGAACATTAAGGATTTCTTTTTTGAGGATTCTGATTAGGGGTACAGGTTTTTTGATTAGGAATGATCCTAAGTCTTACATTGCTACAACTGATAGATTTCTAATGGCCAAAGATTGCTTATACAATGAGCTGATAGCCATCGTGGAGAGCTTAAAGCTAGTTGTGGATGAGGATATGAGACTCCTAGAGATTGAATCGGAGTCTATCGAGCTGCTGAAACTTCTTTCCAAAATTTTGGCGCTACCTTGGAGAGTGATTAATGTTTTGAGGAACGTAAAGTCATTATTAGATTCCTTCCACGAAGTCAAAATTTTTCATATTTATTGAGAAGGAAATAGATCTGTAGATTGACTGGCTCGATATGCCTGAACAACTAAAACTATTTTTTATGGAGAGGTGACTAGCCAGATCTTTTTTATCTTTTTTGAGTGATGATTCTTCTATCACTTATGTATTCATAAAATACAAGTTATCTTTTTTGCTCTGGTTAAAAAAAAAAGAAGATATGTAGATGGTAGAAGCAGCTAAGCAGTGACCAAACGGAGCAAAATAATCCGATAACGTATCCATCAATTTATATCAAATCAATAACAATACACTCATTAAATACCTATAATTCAATTCAATCTTGTTTCACCTCAAATACGGGTGTTAGATAAGGAACCCAAAACCTAGCCGGAGAAGTTCCATCTATCGATTCATAGTTGCTGCCAAGTACAGCAAGAACGGGACCAAGAACCATCTAACTTGGTATTCAGTAGAAAAAGGGTTTGATGTTGGGGTAAATGCCAAAGAAGGATCTGAAGCTGGTCCAACTTCGAGAAAGAACCAAATCAGGAAGCTTAACTTTACAGAGTTCATGAACACTATTATGATGGCGAGTATAATGAAGACGATTCTTACATAGGGAATAAGAGAAGTGAAATACTAACTCTGTTCGTCCTGAGACAGGCAGCTTCCCATCGACTCCGGACCGGATTCTCCTCGCCCCACTGAAGGCAGAGTTCCTCAGCAATCCATCGAAATCGATCTCTGGGGTCCTCTCCGCGGGCTGATCCGGACAACCGATCCCACCACAGCAGACGGTACGAAATCAAAACGATCTCTCTCTCTCTCTCTCGCTCGCTCGCTCGCTTGCTCGCGGTGGTTGGTGGAAGAAGAAGCCGGCAAACTGTGGGTTCCTTTCTAATATCGAAATCGTTCACGGAATGACCACGTAGTTGAGCTGCAATCACGAAAATACCACATAATGACACCAAAACAATAAGGTATATATATATATATATATATATATATATATATATATATATATATATATATATATATATATATTTGTCCTTCTAAATTTTAAAAAGAATATATTTGTCCCTCTAAATTTCAAAATTAACATAAATTTTTGTGATAAAAATATAGATGACTTAAAAAAAACTTATTTTTAGACATTTTTTTTTTCTAAAAGTACATCTAATTTAGTGCTCTTGTTTTATATAATATCTTAAATGTCTCCCGTCGTTATCTAACTATTTTTATCTCATCGATTGCACCTTACCACTTCGATATCATTACTTTTGCACTCATCGTGACTATCTTATTTCATCACCTCTATCTCTATCATTTTGACTCCATCGTTTTTATCTCTTAGAGGTATAGTCACTTTCTTCGTCTCTGACACTTGCCACTCGTCACTTTCGTCTCATCGTGATCATCTTCTTTTCCTCCACAAAGAATTAAACATTATCTTTTATCAATATTTTAAATAACAAAAAAAAAATATATTGATAAACTCACGAGTAAAAACAAATAATTATTACATACATGATGCCCTCAATATTTTAGGGCTTTCATGTCATCTAATTAAAACCACACGACACCATGTCATAAAATAACATGTATACTTAAGTCAGTCCGTATCATTTAGTGTAAACAATATTCACAAAATATACGCATGCCAAAGATTTTAATATATGCATGTCCAAAGTTTCACGGAGAATTGATGTGATAGGCAGTCATAACCCTTTGTTTCGTAAGCTACCAAGTTTGAATATAATTTCTTCATGGAAAACTATGGTTTGAACATACACAGTCCCATTCAAACTTGCTGTAATACCTCCCAATCTTATGAAATGGAGAATTCAATTCAACACTAACTTAGGTTGAACTGACTTTTCCATCGATTAGGAAGCTTCCGTTGGAACAATTTTAGATTATGTAGAGATTGTTTTCATTAATTTTATATATGTATATATATAATTAATACTCATTTAATTTTTTATTTATGAATTTCAAAGTTACAACTAAGAGCATAAAATAGTCCACCTTGAGAATAACTCGATACGAGTCTTGCAGAACAGACACCAAACTCAATCAATTCCCATAAATTGATTGTTTGGAACTGTGATCCTTTAAATCAAGTTTGACTCGCTTCAACAATTCCGACTAGACAACCAAAAATAACATTGATAATAGATAGGATAAGATACATTCACTTATATTCTTCATATGATGATGAGTATATTTTGACAGATGATGTTAGTTTGTTCCTAACTTGTTGAACATTTGATTTGGCCGAAGGACATCAAACTTGACTAATGTCAATCAAATCAAAGTGATCGTTGTCTCGTTCTTTTGCGTTGCCACCGCATGCCAATGGAATTCGTTCACCATATTCCACATGGTTGACCCCAATACGCGTTTTCTAACTCCCTTCTGGTGCTTTTCTTGTGTCCAACTGGTAAGAGCTCATCTTTGGGAATTGGCTAATTCCCCCATAGATCTATTTTTTTATAGTTTCTTTAGAAAAAAAAGAAAAAAAACACTAGTCTGAGTAATATTTTGTTTAGAAAAAAAATTAATGTTCGACTATTGATCCTTTTGTATTCACGGGAGAATCTTCAAGCAAGTTTATAGGGTTATTACTATTAATTTAGACTTAAAAGTATTTTTTTATATCATATGATGGTATAGTTTGTTTAAAAAATAATAATAATAATATTTGAAATAAAATCGTATAATAAATCATTTTCGAATTGATAGAAGTGTCATCCGCTATTATGTCAGTATCATTGTATCAACTTTTCTTTTTTTATGAAGTTGATTAATCAAGTCACCAAACTCCACTCAGAAGCTTTCAATGATGTGAATTGAAAGCACTGACATCCAGAGAGCCAAAGGCCTAACACTCAGTGGATTATGCCACCATGCTTCAATCTCTCCGTGACTTGAGGTGAGTGTATGAGTCGTGGATTAAGAGAAGAAAATTTTATTACCAATCCGTTTCGTCATTTATAATTTTATTTTAATTTTTTTCATATTATGTGAGAATTTATTTTAAATAGATATCTTTTTCTTTTTCTTTTTTTTTAATCAAGTGATGAGTGACATCAGAATAAGGGAGTGGAAGAAGATGGAAATAGGAAAGTGGACGAGATAGAGAGGGGCAAATAAATGAATAAATGCATGTGGTACAACGCATTCTAATTTTAATGTGAAAACATATAGTATAGCCGAAAAACATAATACTTTAATGTTTGATTACTTCACTTTGGATGGAGTCCATTATCTACAACTGATGTCTTAAATGAAATTAGGCAGATGTCATTATCAGAAACATTTTTCAAAGAGCAAGACTTAAAATTCCAGTCACAAAAAATACACACCACGGGCTGTCCAAAGCACAGTGGCGATCAGATCCCCAGCTGTGTCGACTGTTCGTCGTCCTCATCTCTCGTTCCAAACTTTCCCTGGAATTGCTTCGAGTACAATGTGGGCAGTTGGGTGTAATGGTGGAACGAATCATCCTTGAGACTGCAAAGCATGATGTACTTTGATGAATGGGACCAATGTTTTCATGAATCTCGTTGATCTATTAAGATCACATTACTGAAATATTTACTAACAATCTCCGCAAAGGTATCCTACAATTTTATATAAAGAATACAAAAATAAAAATAAATGAGTTAGAACAGTGGAGTTGAACTCACAGGCGTATGTTCCTTTTTATTCTTCCTCGAGAAGAGCCAGGCCAGAGCATACCCTGCAACATAAATTCTGCAGTAAATACAGATTGAAAGAAGAGAGGAAAAGAGAGAAGAAATAGAGGAAGAAGTAGAATGAGATGAATAAGAAACTCCCTTTCCTTCTTCTTCTTTTGTTATTATTGCCTTCCACCTTCTTCTTTTTTTCTCTTTACACTCTTTATTCTCCTCCATCTTCTTTTTTCTCCCTTCACTTATTTTTCTTTCTGAAGAACGAGACTGTGCAATTCATTGCACATTAAGGGAGGGTTCAAATAGTTTTTGTCTTTGATAACAATAGTACTTAGCTTAACAACTTTCATCGGAGGGCCTCGCCCCCCTGTTCTGAGCTCCAATCACCAGGGAGCTACACTTTGCTGTTTTAACTAATACACAAAAATTCCTCATTATACAAAAATAAAAATAAAAAATATATTTGATCACGGCAAGCAATGCCGAGTCTAGACTGGCTAGCCACTCCATAGCAGAAGCCCGATCAGACTTTAGATGGGGACTTTGCCACTCTCCCTTACGTTTGAGGTGGTTTGCTGCTTCTCTCAGTCTTCCAGAATAGAAAAAGACCAACAACATCAAATGTGAGAAACTTGACAAGATTTCTCAAAGGACATGATACATCAACGGACGATGCAACCGACCAATTGGATGGGGTTGATAGTGATGACCTTGGGTAGGCTGACTTTGGGTTGACTAAAGAATTCAACGAGTTCAAGTGTTTCATCAATAGTATCCGTAATCAGAATCATCGCTTCTCCGAGAGGTGCTCAGATCTCCGCCCAACCTCTTGTTGATGCTAGTGCGTTGAACACATCGAACCAGCGACTGCACCACTTCTGACATCGCAGGCCGGAACTCAGGCTCTGACTGTATGAATCGAAAGGAAGAAACAAGTTAGTTACCCATAAGTCAACTCACAAGTACAAACAATTATAGATACAACAAATTCAGGACCGATTTCACATGACCACAGATCCCCAACAACAGAAGAGATTTCATAAAATGGAACAATAATGATGCACTAGTCTGGAGAAGTGCAGCCAAACGGAAAGATGACCAGCATAGGTTCAGAGAGCACTTTACCTGAATACACAGAGCAATGACATCAGCAAATCGAGATAATGACTTGGGTGGGTAGAGGCCTCGAAGGGCAGGGTCCACCATCTGTGCCAATGCATCAATGTCATGAAGTTGTGGTGCTGCCCAGCGAACTAATGACTGCTCGATTCTTGGGTTTGAACTGAAATATTAAAAAAAATATATATTCAAATTTTTGGATTATGAAAAAAGGTGTAACTCCAAGCAGTGCAACTATACCAAAAATGTCAGCATCTTCAGTTACCTGTCAAAGGGCTTACGTCCTGTCAATAACTCAAGCATGACCACTCCAAAGCTGTAGATATCACTCTTCATTGCATAGGCAGAAGGTTTTGTGCATTCAGGAGGATTGTATCCAGGTCCCAAGTTTTCACTTGTATCCTGATGCAAAAGGGTGATGATGACTCAGTACTGTTGTTTCGAATGTTACGCATACCTGCATGGTTCCCTAATATGATGCAAATGAATTTTAATTGAACCTCAAAAAAGACCCCTAGACCACAGTCAGCCAAGTGTGGATTTAGCTCAGCATCAAGTAAGATGTTTGAAGACTTAATGTTTTTGTGAATCACAGATGGCGTGCAGACCTCATGAAGGTACCTGGACAAAGAGTGAAGCATGTTAAAATGGGCAGATGTGTACAGTATGACAGGGATGCATCAGCTACTGAAACCCATCTATAAAGACTGAATGAGTTGAAATTTAGCCACTTGGTTCAGTTATGATGGCTGAACATCCTAATCAAGCAACTAAATGTCAAAAAGGCCATTATCATGAAGAATGAACCAGGAGAGGTGTCTCCTGAGTCTTTGGCGCAGGGTTTTGTGCACTTTAACAAAAAGGAGCTGTTAATCCTCCCTTCATATGTGTAGACAAATCATGGAATGCACATGATGATTATAATGTATAATATGATAGCAACCCATCGGTCATGTCAAAACAAGGTCATGAAAATAGTAGGAAATTCCATGAGTCAATTTTTGAAACTGAAATACAGGTTTGCTAGGCTGATGATTCTAAGTTAAGGCAAGATCAAGAATGCCAAATGGAAATATGTTAGTTCTTTTCCATATACTTATTATCCTTTCTGTTTGTTATAGAATAATGTGTCTAACTGTCAAAAAGATCAACAATTTATGCAGCATGGATATGTTAAATTGTCACAGAAAACAGATTGAATATTGAAAACCAAAGAATAGAATTGTTAAGCATGGATGGGTCTGCACAAATGAAATATGTGAAAATAAAAGCAGCAGCATGTAAGCAATAGATACCACAAGTGAATTTTGTCATCTAGTTGCATATCATAAAAGTTCATAATACAAAGGGAAAAATAATGACTATGTTCCATAAGAGAATGCTCAATTAAGATCGTTGATCATGAACACACCATCTCAAGTACCCCTGAAGCCTGATGTGACAATGAGAGTATATAGTCAAAACTGTTGGAATCAATATACATTAGGTATCACGGTGAGAAGACACATGGTCATTATAATTATCATACATTTCCACTTAGGTGGTGTCTTAAGGGTATGTACTTACTCTACAGCACGAGCTGTCCCAAGTGCAATCCTCACTCGAGTGTCCCAGGTCAATGGTTTGCTATAATCATCTGATAAATGTAAAAAACCATGAAGAGAACCATTTTGTTGGAGCTCATAGACCAAAAGTTGGTAACCAGACTCGGAGCAATAACCCAGAAGTTCAGCAACGTTTGAATGATGCAGCTTGGAGATGCCAGAGACTACTTCCATAAAGTCAGAAGAATGGCTTCCAGATAAATTTAATGTCTCTATCTTCTTAACAGCCAAAGCCTGTAAAAGCATTTGTAAATAAATGAAGAAGCTCAATCACATGTGTATGTGTTTCTATATATATATATATATATATAACCGCATTTAACCAGCATTTGTGGAAAAAAAAAAAAGAAGTCTGGTTACTCAATCATTGTAGCCATAAGTCATTTGTAATGTAAACAGAATATTCAATATACTATTGGAAAGACATGAAATAAAATATTATATCTAATGGGCCAATATGTGATATATTGTCCTTTCTCTACATAGAGGTAGTTGTATATTTAACATCATTATGAAAAGTTCAAATTATGTGTACATTGATATGGGGGAGAATGAAACCTGAAACTTTATTACTCAAGATGAGACAAGTGGATAATCAGAGATCAAAATTTTCTGAACCAGTGACTACATAAAAAGCCTAAAGGGTTCAGCCAATTACTTAGATGTTAACTGGAGAATAACCTACTGACTAGGAAATCTTTCTCATAACTCGTCCTGATGGAATAATTGAGCCATTAATTTGCAGAGCTTGAACCAATTGCCCAAAATACATAGACTCCAATTACCAGTAGTATGATAATTAATTCATAATTTAATCATTATCTAATTTTTGATATGGGACTATATTGGTATGCTGCAATTTCTTCACTTAAAAATTTATCATCCTCGTCAAAGACCAACATACTCAGAATCAAGTATTAATATGGTGCACATGTGGTCCAACCGAGTGATGGCTTGATATCATGATGTAACCTCTAGCAGTGTCTATGAATAGCCTACTCGAGTCTCTCACTGTACTCAATCGGTCTTGATACCATTTTTATGATTTGGTTTGATGATATAATTGATACAATAACTTGTTGAGTCTGAACCATTATACCAAAACGGTTAGACTCAAGTTACTATAGTATGCTCATCAAATCCTTACAAATCAATTTAGTAAATTTTCCAATTTACTGGGTGTTATAACCTGAACCAATAAAAAGCTTCCACAAGGATCACTTTAACCATTCTGGTGATCTAGGCCTCAGAATGACACCAGCCAAATGTAAAGAACTAAGAGATTCCAACAAGAGTCATCTATCCAAGCTATCTCTATTTTTGCTCACATTGGATAAAGACTACTAGGCATTACAAGAGTCCACCGGAAGGATCCCATGATGCTCTTCTGACCAGTTTCATGCTCGTCGGTGGTCTTCCAATTTGATATGCTTGAAGGTACAACAATTTCCTTCATCAAACAACATAGATCTTACACCATCGATTTTAGTGATGTCCCCTGATAATTATTGCATTAACAGAACAACAAAGCTAATATATTCTCCATTAATATGTTGACAAAAATCCTTAACAATGCATGCCTAACTATATCCTAATACATCCTCAACCTAACAAGAAACTAGATATTCATCTATAATCATAAACTTAATGTCTTCTGGTCACATCTTTGGTAATCCAGTACATATGTTTCCTCCAATCTCCTTGTTTTGCAACAAATACATCTGAAGGATACTATGACTACCCACTTTATGTGTACGTCTTTGCTGATGATGAGGAGATCAAAAAAATTCCTAAAGTATGCAAATGATAAAAATATCATAAAATCATAAATCACAATACTCTGAGTTATCTACTTTTTACTAATATAATATAGAACATAATATAGGCCATTCAAATTTTGCACTGCTGCTCCCAGTCCTAGCTCCTGAGCTACCACTTGATAGAGCATTGTTTTCTAATGCCTAATCAAACAGTCAGTTCTCTGAGTATACAGAGTAAAGAAAAACTTTACTGACAAGCCTAGTGGCACTTAATGCTCAATCAAAAAGAGAGGGAAGCATCGAGTTACCTATTCGATCATGAGTTGGCAAGAGTGAGCAGTTGGTAAGGCTTATATCAGTTGGTAAGGCTCAAATTATTGTAGATAAAGTCAAAATAAAGTTAAAAAAAGGAGCAATTATTAGAATTTATGCTCTTATGACTACATAACATGAAAACTCAACACTGATAGGCTTATATCATTGACAATGTAAAATCATGTTGCCAAAACATGGGACATCACATCTTGACATATATGTAGTTATGTACACATGGCATGATGTGTATTTGTTATATATGTTTCAAAAGAGAAAGAAGGAAGGAAACAGATGCTTTAGGGATATTTACAGGTAAATTCTAAAATTTTCAAAACTGTACCTTTCCATCATTAAATTTTGCCTTGTATACACATCCGATGTTACCTTGTCCAAGAAGGCGACTAGAGCTAAAGCTTCCGGTAGCAGCTTGTAAATCTGCTGATGAATAAGTAGTGAGACTAATGGAATCTGTGCTCTGTCTGGAAGTATGTTTATTTGCAAACTCATTATCATTGTTAACTTTTTTATTATCAGCTGGTGGTGGTTTAAGTTCCATGGGAGATGTTTCCAAGGTCTTTATGTCAATTGAAGAAGAAGAATCCTTGGTCCCTGCAAGCAGACTTCAAATTAATAACTAAAGGAGCATAAAATTTTTCACAACGACAGAGAAAAAGCAATTCTCCATGAAAAACATACAAATCAACAAAATGAATACAGAAGATTTAGCTCAACGAGTATGAGTTGCAGAGCATCAAGATTCAAGACTGTGTACAATGATTTCATTTTGGCTGTAAAGAGAGTGCCATAATGATATTTAGTCTTGGAAGAACTAAACCAACGACTAACTCTGGCAACAAGAATTAAGTATGTCCACATAAAATTGGTCATATTGAAAGGTCGATCAAGCTATGGTGGACTCTGATCAGTAACAAATCTTAACCACTCAGATAAGTCCATACATTGATGGTCTGAAATGGGTACCTAACTAAATAATAAGCTATTAAATTTTGTATCAACTAGAAAAGTCGATCTCAATTAATTCAAATCTCACAAGAAGTTACTGCTGATTTGCTTTTAAATACAATAGTGGAAGAGAAAGAGTGAATTTTTTTAAGGCAAACCGAAAGGACTTAGGACTTTAGTGGACATTTTATTGGGATAGAGCAACTTGAAGAATCAAAATCATAAACCTGATGAAGACTTTTAATTCTATGGTTAAATAACTTGACTGCCAAACAAACAAAATTTTAATGCTAAAAATTGTGTTTTCTTGTCTTAATTTCTCGCCATCAGACAAAGGCAAGCATAATTATTCTACCATAGAGAATACTATGATTCCTTTCATCTCTTTACAAAAATAAAGAACTGAACTTCACAATCACTTTTAGATTTTTTTTTTTTAACCAACATACCTAATCTATAGACGACTCAGATTGATTCTAACTTAAGAAATGATATTCGATCAGTTTGCATAACTATAACAATAACAATAACAAGAATAAACATAAACAAGAATAAACATAACAAGAATAAACATAAACTCTCAATCAGTTGAGGTCAGCTACATAAATATTTTTCCCTTCATGTAGTCCATTAAATCTAGTTTTAGACTTTTTAATAAATTTTCTTAGGTTTTTCTTTAACTCTGTTATGTACCACAAGTCTCGATTAGCTTACCTCATCTAACCAATGTATCTGAGTCTCCCTTGAATATGATTTACCGCCTCAAAAGACTTTTCCTTATTTTATTATGAGTTGGTACTATCCTTCAATGTTTGAGAATTTTAGTTTTTTTTAGTAACCCCACACATTCATCTCAATGACACTAACTTTATTATATGTTATCTTCTAGTTTTCATCATTCTGATACACAAAGCATGAAATTGGGTCACATTATGATCATACCATTCCCAAGGCCCCTCTCAATATTAAGTATCCTATGTTAACTCTAGCATATGCTTACATTCAACAAGACCCTGATTAACTTCAAGACTGTGTGGGTCTTACTCTTATATATTTCCGATGGTTAGCCTTCAAATGGGTCACATTAAACTAAGTATAGAACCATGAAATCTGAACTGCAAATGTCACTTTTAAACTCTAGTTAATTGTATAAATCATATACTGCTCAAGTAAAAGATTAGGTGTCCTAAATAGTCATTTAATAATTTGAGTTCCTAATGAATAGCCCCATTAGCATGCTTAATTCTCTCTGATGTTAAATAACAGGTGTCTTATCGTTGGAACATCATTGCAGTTAATATAACTGCTGCTAGTGCCAGAATAGCTCTTATTGTGCCATCAACAACATGCATGCAGAAAATTAATAGTGTACAAGTACAACCCATCAAAACAGCTAAACCAGTTTTTCTCTCGCAAATAGATCTTCAGTTTTAACCAAGGTCTGCCATACCGAATCATACCGCCTGGTATGGGCGGTACGTATCAGTTCGACAGGCTGCCAGTAAGCGGACCGCCCGCTACCGGGCAGTACGCCAAAAAAAACCCTGTATCGGACGATACGGGGTAATATCGGGCGGTAACGGTCGAAATTTCGATCGTTACCGCCTGACACAACTCGGTAACGGTCGATTTCGACCGTTACTGCCCGTTACCGCACTGTAGCAGTGCTATAGTGCTCCAACGATCAATTTGACCGTTGGAGCCCTTTCTCCTTCTATTTAAGTCATTCTTCTCTCCCCTATTTCATTATACTCTTTTAAACTCTCTCTCAAACTTTTTTTTTCTCTCTTAAACTCTATAAAACAACGATTTGTGAATTCAATCGAGACTAATTTGGGAAGATTAAGAGGAAGAACTTTCTAATCAAGAGGTATATATTTGTTTTCTTTAATTAGAGAGTAATTAATATATTTAAGATCAGTAGCCAAAGTAGAAGCTCTGACATTCACCAATATATGCCTCAAGAGCTGTCTCGGACAAATATGATTCATGACGATCAGTCTACAATCAGCACCACATTGATGCATCAATGGCATACGGTGTATCAATACACTATATCATGGGATCAATTTCATGATTGGATCCAACAAACGTATCATATTGATATGTAGATGTATCGGATCGAGGATCCCGATCCACCACCCGTGGAGGCCCATCGTTCATTTTGGTGGTAGAATCAACAATCAGGTATATCTACATATGTGATTATTTAATTTATTTGAATTTTAGAGTTTATATTGGAACAAAATAGTCTAACAATTCAACTGATTTTTCTGTAGATATTTCAATCTATAACGGGCTGAAATACGAACCTCGAACAAGACTACCTCAAAGCCCGAAAAAGATATGTGATACTATTCTTACCTAATTTACATTGATTTTGCTAAACTTATACTATTACTATATTTATTTGTAACATGAAAACCCTATCCTAACTTTTTTTTTAATTTTCAAGTATTTTTGGAGGGTTAAATTTGTGAAATCAGGTGTACCGCTCGGTACACTGTATCGTACTGTACCGAGCCCAGGTCGAAACGCCGTTATGGTACGGTACGACGAACCTTGGTTTTAACATTCTGAGTTAGATTTTGCACCCCAATAAAATTGGTTAATATCAAATGTCAATTAAGTCCATGCAAGAGTATAAGGTCATAGGTAAAAGAATAAAATTGGTTAATATTACTGCACGAGAGAAATATTGGTCAGAACTCATTCCAATCAGATAGTAATATCATAAGATCCACTCTTCATTTGAACTTTGTGGAATGTAGCTAAGAATCAGATATGCATAAGCACATAGATCCTATCACTACAATCAGAACTCACATAAGAACAGATGTACGACGAATACAATATGAAAATTCTAGATAATTAATATGATGAAAGAAACTACCTGTAAAATCATTGCCTACTAGAGGCGTAAATGATCTGTTCTGGATGAGTTGTTCGTCAATATGATGGGATGAACCTGAAGATCTTCGCTTAACCAGAGCCATTAAAATGAGAGCCACAACTAACACAGAAATCACTATCACAGCGATGACTGCACCTTTCAGGCCTGAATTTTGTTTCCCTTTCTCAACCGTGGATGAGCTTGTGTCATTATTATCTGCAGCTTTAGCCATACCTGGAGGTGCTGGTCGCGATGACCAAGAATTTCCACCAACCCTTATGAAACGATAACCATTAGAAAGATTCAAAAAAGCATAAAATCTGCTGAAACCAAAAAATAAAGCAGCAAAAATGCAAAATTGTACTCACTTGAGATTATGTATACTTTTCAATTTGTTTGGAATCCAGCCTGTGAACTTGTTGTTCTGAATATTCCTGGTGGCATAACAGGAAAACCTAGTTGGAAATTGCTCAGATAACTGGAAAGTATGCTGATTCTTCAATCATTTAACGTGCTCAGCACGATCTACTCAGCAGTAAGATATGAGAAAATATACTAAAAATAGGGTGAACAGTTTGTTGGCAAATGCACAATAAAATACTGAATGATACCTCCTATTTTATACTATGAAGAGCTGGATGCCTCTTGTTTAAGTTTTTTTTTCTTATCCACCTGAGACCCTGCTCATGTAAGTGCATAATATTTCTAAAATTAACTGTGGTATGTCATTGGTAAGTCCTGAAATCCTTACAATTCTTGTAGAGTTGACAATATGTTACTTTTTTGTCTTCCACTGCTTAAAAGCATTCTTAATAATTCATATTAACTTCCAATATAAGCATCTGAAGAATACTTCTAAGCATATAATCATTTTAACTTGATAATAAAAACTAAAAGTAGTCTTAGAATCAAACTTCTCCGAAATTAGCATAAATGTTTGCACTCATGAGAATGCAATTACTTCTTATGTTGAATTAAGTAAAAACACTATTATCGTCCAGGAAATTTCTTCTCGGGGTAATTTAACCACACATGGCATGTAGTTACAATTCAAACTTTACATCATCTGATCCTCAAGCAGATGAAAGGGGCACAAAACTAATAACTTACAGGTCTTCTAGAGAAAGAGTGGAAAGAACGTCAAGTGAACCACTAAATTGATTGTTCTCTAAATTCCTGTAATCAAAAGACAGAAAATATTCGTTTAAAAAGAACTCAATAAGACAGATTGAAGGAAAACTTCAGTTCCTTACAAAGTTTTGAGATGTGTGAGAGATCCAAAGCTTTGTGGCAAGCTACCTGAGAAGCGGTTAAATGAGAGATCCCTGACATCATAACTTGAGCTTAGTAACAAAAGAATATGACCATATGCACAAAGATCATAGATAGAAACCAAGAGTCTTGTGTAAATACATATTTGCCATGTAAGTATTAGATTCAAACAAAACCACTAGTTTTGACTAATGAAGCTAGAACAGAAATTCTATCACATGGAAAAGCAATGCTATGCCAACACTGGCAGGTGACTACGCTTGGTGTTGGACAATCGCTTCCTCACTAATTCTGATGGCTTATTTGAAAGATCACATGAATGGTCAAGTAAACAATCTATATTCTCACGTATGGTTAGGTGAACCCAAGACAGATGAAGAATTGTAATTCCACCTTCACAAGAATATTGTAAAAATATAAGACAGGTGAATACTTGTCACTGAGTGGGTGAACAACATAAATACACAAACTGATACGTCTTACTGACATTTATCATTTTTCAACCCACACATTTCTTGTCCTATCTATGAACCCTCACCAATCCACAATGCAAAATTGCAAAGAACCAAAATGCAGCACCATAAACCCATCATATTCATCCCAACATTTCCACAAAAATAAAACTCCATAACTTACATAAAGCATCATAAAACTATACAATGCTCACAAGGTTTCAGATAGGGATATCAAATCATTTGGTATGAGTCATATATCACCATTCTGACATTCTGACCATGCACCACTAGATTGATCTTCATTGTCCTCATGCCAATGAATAGATGGACTACACATCTATGGTGGCCAATAGTCCCCAGTAATCGCACATTGAGGCAATGTTGGGTTAGACTGATGTGTTTAACCATCCAAGCCTACTATAATAAATTGCATTGAAGCATTCAAGATCATGTGGTTTAGGCACATGCAATATAAGTTAGTTATTGGGTTACTGAATGAACTTAAAAACCTAGTGAAGATAAACTTTCATAGAAATGTGTTATTTGCTTATGATATTGTTTTGATTGATGATAATCTAGTTGAGATTGATTCTATAATTAGGCAATGGAGGCAAATATTAGACCAATGGTGTCTTTAATTTCAAGCAAGTAATCTAGTTTTTATCTCTTATTCTCATCGTCATTTTCCAATTTATACTTTTTGTTTTACACTTTGTTTTCCGATTTATTTCAACATGGAAATATCAAAAAATATTTACATAATCAAACCCAAAAATTATCCATTTTCTTGATCCGGTTTGTAGTGGTGGTGGTGAAATGATGGCACGGTGGAAAATATGGTGATGGTTAATGGTAGTGGTGATGATGATGGTGGTGGTTGAAATGGAGCTATCAATGGTAGGGTAGATGGTTGTAGAGGTTGTAGTGATGTTGTCATGGGAATGGAGGTGTCATGGTGATGATGGTGGCAACAATGGTGGTAGCAATGGTGAAGGTAATGACTAATGGCAAACGTGGTATATAGCAACAACAATGGCAGTTGCAGTGATTGGCTATGGGGTAGTTGTGAAGGCGGCATAGGGAATTTAGTAGAAGCTAAGAGTGGCAAAAAATGATGCCCCAATCAGCCAAAATTCAAATATCATTTTACAAAAAATATTTTTACACATACATCCTTGAAAATTACTGAAGTAGCATATTTGTCATTATAAATCTTAATATCTACAGATGTCACTGTCATAACATCCATCGAGAAAGCTCACCTTAACATCAGTTTGCTTAAGTTAAACATGTATATAAAAATATATATGATACCCACCCCTAGTGTTGTTAATATCACAATGAGTTTCCAAAGGGCATTAACACAAATTAAAGTTTCAACTGAAAGGTAACTTATAGTAGATAGCTATGTTTGACTATAATGATACACATGCAAGTTTTTAGATTTTGGAAAAAATTAGGATAAATATAAACGTCAATAATTTTGGAAGATATATATGCAATTTTTCCTTAAAGATATTGGTCATGTGCAACCTAGATCCAATTTTTGGACATGTCTTTTCAAGATTGAACCCAATACAATATTTGGTTTTTTTTTTCTATTTACAACATTCTAATTGCGGAATATATAAAACATAATTTGAATTATCCATGTAGACAACCCCAAATAGTTGGGACTTACGGATTTATTATTGTTGTTGTTTTTGTTGCAACATTCTCCTTGCAGGAAGTGATGGGGTTAAATTAAACCATCATTTTTTTTGGAAAATTCAGTGTGAAGTACTCTAAAATCTAAATACATAACTATTGCGACTGTATATCATTTTACACAAATTGATTAATACCATGTCAGTAAATAACCTAATGGTGTAACTTTTAAAATGTAATGAGATCAACTAGTGAAGACAAGTAACAAATACGTATTGTTGCTAGAAAAATAAAAGCTACCAAGTCATAAGTCATTGGCAACAATGTAGCAAAAGTAACTTCTTCATTTCAAATAAATATAGAGATTGTAATATATATACAAATCAAACAGCAGCAATCTTACAGTAGTGAGAGACTAGGGAGCTTTCCGAACATATCAATCAACTGTCCACTTAGCTGGTTATTGGCAAGATTTCTGCAATCCACCATGCAATGACTAACTACTAAAAGGCACTGATGCAAATGAGAACATATGCTATTAAACTAAAACTCTTCTTACAAATATTTTAGGTCAGACATCTGAGAAATTGAATATGGAATCCCACCAGTAAGCCCGTTTCCAGCAAGATTTCTGGATACATAAAAATATATCAAGATAAACTTGAATAAACATTGCTATCTCAGTTAAATGTAAGAAATGTAACTACACAAAGGATTGAACTCTAATTGGCAAATACAATGTTCTAATAACAACTACAAAGGAAAGTTAGAGTAGATAAGTGCAAATTTCACTTAACCCTTTATGTTCCTTTAAAATGCACAACAAAATAAACTAATTGCTAGCTTGATAATAAATCTGATCCGTACATAATTTTTTATGTGTGACTTACATATGTGTGACATTTGGTGGAAGCTGGTAAGGTATATCACCATCGAGATTGTTCTTGCTCAAGTCACTGTACTAAGACAAAGAAAAAACATGCTAAGTTGCAACCTCAAAATGTCTAAAGAAATAGCAAGTTAGTCCTTACAAATAAGTTACTGAAGTCAAGCTCGCTAGTTGGTAGCCCATTGTACCAGTCAATCCAAGACCTGAGAGTTTGCTGGTTGACACAAAGTAAAATTTTATGCAGTCAAGTGCCTTCTGAAAACTAATGACAAAAAATATAATGCATCTTTCATTAACTTCCTACCAAAATACTGAGTAAAAAAGGTAATTATCTTAAGCACACATTTGAAAATGAACCTCAATGGCAGATATACAAAAACAGTAGAGCCTATAAACCTCTTCTATGGATAAACAATACATGTTTCTTTTCCAAATCAATACCTTTCTGAGTGAGCTTATTATTTATTATTAAGTTACATAAATAAGCATAATCCAGAAGCCTTGCTTTCTTCATAGTATTAAGTTATTTTTAAGAGAAGATTCCTCAGAAAGCTTTCAAAATCGATGATATTTTACATTTTTTGAGCGTCTCTAAGAGCCACAATCCTAAACATGTAGTCAACAAAACTGTGTAATGCTTATGCAGGTTATATCAAAATATTCATCATGAGTGAATAATGTATGTATGCTTACAACTAAATTTTGAATATTAAATACATCTATATCCAGTTCCTCCACCACCAAGAACTCTAGGTAGATTGTTATAGGTGTCTCATAGTTACATCCAGTTCCTCCACAAGAGTAGATTGTTATAGGTATCTCATAGTCAAATTATATATTTACTGTAAAAAGTATAAACAGTTGACAACTGACTTAAGAGAACGGTAATATGAAAATAATGAAGTTTCAGAAATTGATATGTTTTTTTTTCTTTTTCATGGCAAATTTATTACATTACAAATGCTGAAAGAATTAGCCCATGTCAAAAACTAATCTGCATATGCAACAACATACTTAACGTAAACTGTAAAGATGGTTGCAATGCCACATACTGTTTACCTATAGGCCTTACTTGCAGCAGTTCAAATGATATGGTGATGACGAAACCAACCAAAGCTAGCCACCATAAGAATCCAAGAAAACAGTCTTACATCTCTGTCACGGATGACCCAGAGCATTTGATGCCTTTCCAATCATTGCCACAGGGGTCACCGCCACCTGAACTCCAACCGGTCAACTTAGAGGGGGAACTTAAGCTGCTATACATAACATTTAAGGCTGAAACTGCAACAGATATATACAACCATTACTGCAAAAGGAAGAAAGAAGAAAATAAACCATAAAATCTGAAAGAGTTCTGATTCCTAATTCAGTTTCATCGATGTACATACATCAACCAGAAACTCCTATAATACTCATTAGTTAAAACAAATGGACACAATGAAACAAATACTTGTCATGAATGGATTGGAACGTAAGAAAAGAGAGACCGTCCCACACGAGAATATTTTACGAGTATTTCGAGGTCACTCCATTGGCCATTATCGCTAGAAACATAATCAGATCGGTGCCAATCATGAACGAAGGCAAGTCACAGAAAATGGAAAGTTAGACGTCTCATTTACCGTCAGATGAATCGGTCGTGCCGCGGACGAGATTGGAGAGCCGCAGAAACAGCAGCAGCGGCAGTAGAAGCAGCGGGAGATATGGAGCCATATTGGGAAGAAAAAATCTAGGGCTTGGGCGATCCTCCCATGGAGATGGGGAGAGCGGGGGTTGGGGGAATGGGGGAGGAGGATGCCGACGCTCTTCCTCTGAAATCCATTCGCTTCTTTTAAATCTAGAGCTCCGAGACCGGTGTTGGGAGACGAGGAGCAGGGGAGCGCCATCGGAGGAGGGGGAACGAAGACGCGCGAGTGGCGGGGAGCCTCCGGTTCTTATGGCTTCTTTGACGTCCCGAAACTTGGCGCTCCGCTGTGTGCAGTGCACGTGAGCAGTTAAACTCTGATTAGTATTAGCTAATTCGAAATACTTATTGTATTAGTTCACCATTTACTCTATTCTTATCATCTTAATAGGTTTTAGAAAGTTAAAAGCTGCTACTCATCTGCTGACTGTTAAAAATAATTAATAAATTAATTAACGAATTCGTAAGAAAAATCTTTCTTTTGGGCTTATTATTGGAGACGTCCCTTTTTCAAGAATATTCTATTAATCATAACCATGGAAATGGTGTTAACCTTATTCATCGATTTATAGGGTGAACAATCCAACTCCTATGTATGAGATCTACATTATTAGTTACATAGTTACATGTTTTGTCAATTGAGTTAAAATATTTTTAATGTTTTCTAGCAAAACAATGTGAGCAAGTAAACTAAAAACCCAATGGAAAGTAACTCATCTAAAAAATAGAATTTTAAATATATATCATTATTTATTTTATGAAAAATAAAATAATAACCTATACTCTTTTGTTGGATTTTCAACTAGTAATTATTTTCATAAAAAAAATTTTTTTTTAAATGATAGTTTTTCTAGAAAATACTCATATTTTGAATATTTCTCAATCGTTATCCCTATTTTACTTTTTTTTTCAAACAGTGTCCTAAATTTAAAAAAATTTCTATTTTTTACCCTTTTTTTATCATTTCTCTTTGATTGTCATTTTTCACATATCATTAATATCAAGGTATGCCGTATCAAAGTGTACCGCCCGTACCGGTTGATACGTACCGATCCGACAAATTACCGGTACGCGGATCGTCCGGTATCGTTACAATGCTACAGTGCTATACTGTAGCACTTGCTATAGAAAAAAATAAAAAAATATTCGGTATGCCCTGATGTACCACTCGGTACATCGGTACCGTACCGTACCGAGCCCATTTGGATCATTTACTGTGTTTTTAAATTAGTTTTATAATACTTATAATAATCATTTTTTAGACTATTGTAAATACTTAATTGACTCATAATATAATATATCAAATGGTTTCTAATGTGTTTTGATTTTATTTTACTTATTTATAATATTTTTATTGTGGTGGCCAAAACATTATAAACATATAATTTTTTTTGAGATAATTTATATATATTTTTAAATTAGGGATACTATCTAAAAAAATAAAAATATACCAATTGTGAAATACTAAAAATGTGAGTATTTAATAAAAAAATATCCCAAAAAACCTAACATTAAAAATTTGAGCTTAGATTGACTATGGATAGTGATAATTGAATTAAATACTTAGAAAGCATAAATTAGCTCACAGTAGATTCACAAAATTATATTCATATCAATATGATATGAGAAATATTATAACTAGAAACATGATCTTAGTCATCAGAATAATAACAAAATAATCATATGAGCATTCATCTAACAAAAAAAATATTTAAGAAATATTTTTTTATTATGTGAAATATTCTCTCGAGTTGCTAACGGTCAAATACGGATTGATTATAAAAGATAATTCAAGACACAATTATCGATGTTTGACATATCTTACCTCAATAACCCTCTTAGTCCATCTCATATCTAATTTGATCATCAAAAGAATTGCATCAGATCAGAAATCCCCACTTCACAATGGTCTTCGATGTGGGTCGAACGTCACATAAATTAAGAGACTCTTAACACAAGTCGAGTTGGTCCAATGTTCTACGTTGACCGGTCTTGTCTCCGTCACAATCACAATGCGAGATTTAATAATTACAGTTTAAAATATAAATTATATTAAAACTTAACTTTAATGGAAAACCTTTACGAAGCTTCCCTTTATATTCTCCTTATAGTCAATTGTATTGTCTTGGTTTAAATTCAACAAACACCATGCAAATGTCTGACTCGTTAGCCATTCTATCATTTAATCTAATTAAAGAATATATAAATATAAGCTTAGCATTTGATAAAAAATTATCGATTTATCATAATAAATCCTGCTTTCATTTTTGACATTTATAAATGTACTTCAACATTCTAACCTTTTAAGAGTATGTGTTTTATTTAAATAGTAAGTTTACAGAAATTTCACATATATTGATATAATAATATTTTTATCATTATAAATTTTAATTTGCCTTCAAACATTAATATTCACCGATCATCAAGAAAATCCAGGACAATCTCTTCTGAACTCTAACTAAAATCTAAAATACACTTGATATTAATATACCTGAAGATTTCAATTAAATAGAAAGTGTTTAACTATAACCCTTTAAAAGGCATATATGCTAAACCAATATATATATATATATCCGCAAAAGATCAACGGGATCTCCTCCAGAACATGCATGCAAGCTGGCGATTTAATCGGGGCATCAATACGGCGAGGAAACGAGCTTAACGGACCCGCGTCCGCCGACCACGCCGACCAAAAAAAGTAATTAAACATGACGTAAAAAATCCATCCCAGAAAATAAAAGATAAATAAAAACTCGAGTAAATGGCTGCAAGGAGACCGAGAAGAAAGAGAGAGAGAGAGAGAGAGAGAGAGGGAGAGAAGGAAACGACTCGCTCTTCGCTCACTGCGTGGTCGTCGTGTCCCTCTCCGGTCCTCCAAGAAAGGGGTCACAAGTGCTCACCTACTCGTTGTTCCTCCTCGTCTTCCCCCATCCCCGCCTTGCGCGCTCGCGATCCTGGCTTGTTCCTCGGTCTTTATCTCGGGAGATAATTTCTCTCGATAGAGGTAAGTCCCGTCGAAATCCGTCGCCCCTTGGCCGACACTGGTTGGTTTTCATGGAGTCTTCGATCGTTTCCCCGCTGAATGCTTGCTGTTTTTCTGTGATTTGGTTTCTATTTCCCTTGTGGAGTTTATCGTAGGTGTTGCGTCTAGATGTAGTGGATTCGGAGGTAATCAACTCGGTTTTGTCGGTAATTCTTGAAACAGGCGGAAAAGTGGTGCCTCGATTCTTGTTGATTTCGTCTCACTTTGTGGCTGTGCGTGTGGATTTGGTCGAAAGTTGAGATTTTGTGTATAAGACGAAGCGAAAACTGGATTGATCTGGTTCTAGGTTCTTGGGACTTGCATTGAAGCTCGAATGCTGGGGTCTGTGTGAAGATTGGGGCTTGGCTCATCGGAACGGGTTTGTCCGGATCAGAGATGTTGGAAGGCCCCAGATTTCCTGGAATCATGGGTAGCGTTGGAGGGATCGACAACGGAAGCAGCTTCTATGATATGGCGTACTATCGGAAGCTCGGGGAGGGCTCCAACATGTCGATTGATAGCATCAACAGCATGCAGACTAGCGTCAATGGTGGATCCATGGCTATGTCAAGGGACGCCAGTAGCGTTGGGTCGAGTGACTCGCGTACCGGCATCCTCAACCACCCCGGTCTCCGCCAGATTGCCACCCCGAATTACTCTGTTGACCACAGTGTCGCCCGACCTGGCAGGGTTAACCCGGGGCTGACTGGTGATGCGTTGGTACATGCCCTGTTGGACATGCGACACCCCACGGAGACTCTGCAGGGTTATGAGGAGTGGACCATTGATCTTAACAAGCTCAATATAGGTCTGCCCTTTGCTCAAGGGGCTTTTGGGAAGCTCTACAAGGGTACCTACAATGGAGAAGATGTAGCTATTAAGCTGCTGGAGAGGCCAGATAATGACCTAGAAAGAGCACAATTGATGGAGCAGCAGTTTGTGCAGGAGGTTATGATGCTGGCCACTCTGAAGCATCCCAATATTGTGAGGTTGATCGGGGCTTGTAGGAAGCCTGTTGTGTGGTGCATTGTAACTGAGTATGCTAAGGGTGGTTCCGTGAGGCAGTTCTTGATGAAGAGACAGAACAGGTCAGTGCCACTTAGGCTTGCAGTAAGACAGGCTCTTGACGTCGCAAGGGGAATGGCCTACGTTCATGGGCTAGGTTTCATTCACAGGGATCTCAAGTCAGACAATCTTCTGATTTTCACAGACAAATCAATAAAGATTGCTGATTTTGGAGTGGCTCGTATCGAGGTGAAAACTGAAGGGATGACGCCGGAGACTGGAACTTACCGTTGGATGGCTCCGTAAGTGAATAATTCTACTTTCTTGATGTGTCATCATGACAATTTCTTAAGAAGTTCTGTTTGCAATTTATGTTCTAGTTCTGCTTGACCTGCTACATAAATTTTGGAAGATGGTTCAAATAAAACTTCTTACTGTATATTTAGGTTATAATTTATAAGTTAAGCTTTTGGATATAGATGGAGAAAGTA
This sequence comes from Musa acuminata AAA Group, assembly GCF_036884655.1. NCBI lineage: Eukaryota > Viridiplantae > Streptophyta > Magnoliopsida > Zingiberales > Musaceae > Musa > Musa acuminata. The sequence continues at coordinate 39,077,086 of NC_088341.1, forward strand.
TAATGGATAAGATTCTGCCTGCTAGTCTCAATTTCTTTTGTATATATGTGACCAAAAATCCTTCTATGATAGCTGCTTGAGATGCTAGGATCTTGTGGTTCCATGAATATATTGTGTATATTCCTGTTCTTGCAAATTAGACCTCCCAATGCTTGTGAGATTTTACCTCTACTTTCATATGTTCTGTCATTGTTGGATGTTACTTATATAATTATGCAAATTGTTGAGAATGAATATTAAGAAAGCATGCTTTTGCTATTCTATGTTCTTGTTTTATAAAATCTGACAAGAAAATTGGAGAAACAAGTTTGATGAAAATCCCTTTTCCATTTTAGCGTGACACCCAATATACAAAAGGTTCCCAGTCTGTGTAGTTAAAGACAATCAGAAAGCCCCTTAGAATTATTTTTTTAATTTGTTTAAAACTGTGATGTCAAGTTTTGTTTTTTGTAGTATATCTTCCTTTTATAGGGGATCTTACTATTGGATGAGAAAAATGCAAGGAAGGGAGCTTTTTGCCTCAGAAAATGCAAGAAAGAAAGCCAACTCACACATCTGGTTTGAATTAATTTAGGCTTACAGTGTATTACTTGTGTTTCATAGATAATTGATGGTCTCATGGTTATATTTTCTATGGTCATGCAAATGGCATCCAACATCTTCTGTGCATGTGTGCTTACTTGGTGTCAAGTGCTTTATTTGAGACTTCTATTGAGCAGAAAGCTAGTATTGACTGGCAGTACTGATGCCTTTCGTAGTTCTGTTATATTATTGTTTTCATATATCTCTTTTGAGGCAAAGCTTATATAAATTGCTCCATTGGGTTGGCTCATCAACTTGTGTTCCTAAAATAAAATCTTGAAAATAAGATTAATTTGCCGATGAATGAACTTGTTTCTTGAATAATCTTTGATTAGTTAGGCATATGGAAATTTTCTTGATTAACTTTTGTTGATTCCCTTCTACTGAAAATTGCGGGTAATGCTTCCAAGGACACGTGTATGCAGGATCAGTGTTATGTCTGGTTTTTCCGGAATGGGTTTTTCAACTAACAAAATTTTCTGAGGCTTCTTTCCTTGTGTCATTAGCTTTGTATATTCTTTATGGTCTTTAACTTTGTTTATTTTTTCTTGAGCTCATAAATTGTTATAAGGAGTCTAGTGGCTTGCTTCAAGTTAATTTTTCCATAGTGTTCGGTTTTGCTAATGCAAAAAACTTTTTCAATGGTAAAACTGTGCTGATAGATATATTATATTTATTTCTCATGTCTTATTCATTAACTACTGGTCTTCACTTTCGACTCTAGTATGGTGTGATGATCCCGTCTTTCCTTGCCGGATACACCATTGCACTTTGTGTTTAGTAGTATAACTTGGCGTGCGCATTGAAAAGGCCCATAATGGTGCACTACATGCAGGCTTTACCATGCATAGATGCCAATAGTAAATTTTAGATTGTTTCTAAACCTGTTCTAAAATTTAGATGCCAATAGGGAAATAACCTTTCTCATACCAAGGCTTTCTGAAGTTTTTCTTTTAAATCATCTTGTTCTTCCTGGAACTTCAGATATCACAGTGGGCTTTTTTTTTTTCAGAAAACAAGAATAGATATGCAACACAGTACTTGAAAAATTATTTTATTGATATTCTGTTCAAAATGTATATTACTTGTTCAAAATGAATACTTGTAGAAACTTGACTCTCATTTGGTATATTTGTTATATTTCCTACATCTGCTTCAAATTAGTCAATGCAGTTGATGTTTGGTGGTTCCGTTGTTTAACAGAGTTATTTAGGCATATCTGATGCAGTCTATTATGATGAACTGGATTAAGCTCACTCTAGGATCTTGTGAAACATTGTGTTCCATCTGTTCCTTTGCAGCCTGAAATTTTCTGGCCAGCTTGAGAAACCTTGGTTTTTTTCTGATGAAAAATATTAATGTGGTAATGAGGCATCATGATCATAATATGTCTGAGCAAGTACAGATAGTTCAGTACCTTATTTGTTTATCTTGTCTTATCTCTTTGATATATATATATATATATATATATATATATATATGTATATATATGTATATATATGTATATATATATATATATGTATATATATGTATATGTATATATGTATATATATGTATATATATGTATATGTATATATGTATATATATATATATATATATGTATATGTATATATATATATATATATATCCAACTGTTGAAACAGAATTTTGCTTTTCCAACTAAAATTCACAACTGTTTTGTTTTTACTTTGTCAGATCCAGTTTGCTGCCTAATTGGACTAATGTCTTGTATGCAGAGAGATGATCCAGCATAGACCATACGATCACAAAGTTGATGTTTACAGTTTTGGCATTGTGTTGTGGGAGCTTATAACTGGTATGCTTCCCTTCCAGAACATGACAGCTGTGCAGGCAGCATTTGCTGTCGTTAACAAGGGTGTCCGACCGATCATACCGCATGATTGCCTTCCGGTGCTTGGCGAGATAATGACCCGCTGCTGGGACGCAAACCCTGATGTGCGTCCTCCCTTCACAGAGGTTGTTAGAATGCTGGAGACTGCAGAGATGGAGATCGTAAGCACTGTCCGAAAGGCTCGATTTAGATGTTGCATGTCCGAACCGATGACCACAGACTGAAATTGGAAACAGGTTCATGAAAGTTACTAGAGATAGAATGAAGGCAGCCAATCAACGGACTGGTTAAAGTAGAAAAATTTGTTCTGTATGTGGATTTTATTTGCCCGGCCTTTGCAGAAATATTTACGATTAAGATAAATCTGTTTTTTTGTTGGCAGCTCTGCCTGTGTTTAGTTCATGGCTTCTCTGTGAAATGAAGGTGTTTCACTCTTATGGTCACTCTGTTTTTTCCTCTAAACTTCTACAAGATGTGTTACACTGAGTTGATATCTAACACAGCATAATCTCAGCAGGCCTGTTGGATGTTTGAGACTGAACTTCATTTATTTGGTGTTTGGATAGCATAGACTAGGATTAACCTATCCAGAGAACACCAAAAAGTTCATAGCAGGAGTTACTGAAATTTTATCAAATCTTTTCTTTTTTTGTTTTTTCAGAATTAGAGGCTTCAGATTCACTGAAACTTTTTATTTCATTCTCTGATGTGCCTCCACGATGAGCTGCTGAAAATTATTATATACGATTCTGTTGCAGATGGATGGATGGATTATATGTATTGCCATCAGTCCAGTTGCATTATCATCTTTACTAAGATCAATAATACGATGTCCTTGCGATATCCATTCCATTTTGCAAGTATTCCTTTTTTTTTTCGTTCTATTTATATTCATACAATGATGACAAATGTTTTTAATTTTGATATTCAATTTCGGATACTACACCCACGCCAATCCATGATGCACCATTCAATTTTAGATATCATATCCACATCAATCCATGAGGGAGTGATATAGGTATTGATAAGGCAAGGTGCGAGGAAGAAGTAGAAGAAAGAAGATCCGATAAGAAAAAGAAAAAAAAAAAAAGAAGAGACGATAAAGGAAAAGGACAAGGAGATTTATTGGTATCGGAATGTATCGTAACGAGGAGGATGCGTTAGCAATGATAAGTGAGTCACAAGTCCTAATACATCATATGATAGGATATTTAAAAGAAATAATAATAATAAATAACAAATCGGATTTGATCATCTAGCTTTGAGTGTAGATCGGCACCGCAATGGTTGATCGAATCGATAAATACCACACTGTATTACTTGGGAGAAACATGCTTTGTATGTGCTTTACACCAAAAACATATAGAGACAGAGTACCTTTCTAATACCCGTCATGAGACCCACTTTTCATAGAATAAGAATTCAAAACCTCATCCAATAAGTTTACATTTAAAATATTATATTGATATGTTGATGGTATACTAAATCCTACCCAAGATGAATCCAATAGATCTTAATGATATTAACTAATTTACCTTGTACGACTTTGACAATTAATAGGACTAGCCTTGGGATCCTTACTCTTTGCAACAAAACATGCATAAATTCCCAAAAAATAATATTTTAAACCGTTTGATGATAAGTTTAGAGATGACAGTTTATGAGTTGAAACTTCTGAGCAATGGATTCCACAAATATAGAGATTATTCTTAATGATGTGAAAGAAGTCTATTTAAGTCGCTGCTTCTGCCATACTACAACCAGAAAACACAGATTGACTACTGCTAATTCTTGAGCCTTTGTTAGATAATTGCAGTTCTCTACATTGAATTTTAAATATACAAAATGTGAATGGGAGAATTACAAGTTCTGATGATTGGTTGTGAGGAAAAGAATGTGCAGCGACATCGGGGGATCTAAAATAACTTACGAAATTATATATTGCCGCAAATTCTTTGTTCTCTTCTTGCTCTTCAGTTTTCTGAAAGCACAGGACTCTATCTGCCGAATCCTCTCCCTGCTCACTCCCATCAACTCTCCAATCTCTTGTAGCGTCTTCATCCTTCCATCATCAAGCCCAAATCTCCATCTCACGACCTGCTTCTCCCTCAGATTTAAGGTATCCAGCACCTTGTTCAGATCCTCCCTCATGAATTGCTTCATGAGTATGTCTTCTGATGTCTTGGCAGCAGGATCAGCAATGACTTCCTGTGGAAAACTACACCCGTTAAACTCAAAAGTACATGAGACTAAAAACTAGATTGGTTGATGATAAAAAGATGTATATAAAAATCCTAGAATAGGATGTGACAAACTGAAGCTTTCAGGCTCTGATTGATTCCGATCTTCTGATCCAGAGATCTTGGAGCTTTAGGGGTCAGCATCACAGCAGCAAGCCTCTTCATTGATAACCCAGCTGCTTCTGCAACTTCTTCATTGTCAGGATGCCTTCCGTTCTCACTGTACAGTTTCTTTTTGGCCTCTCTGACTCGGTAAGTTGCCTCAACCATATGAAACTGTGGAACCCACAATATAGAGATACTTATTTTTCACATTTGGATATCCAGAAACAAGTACAAGCAGAACCCTAATGTTTCTCCGGTGAATGAGATTTAGAAATTAATGCCTTAACATTTAGCTTAGAGACTGACCTTTAGATTACATAACTTTTCTCATTGTTCACTTAGTTTTCAAGGTTAAGAACGTCTATTCCATAATGAAGAATGTTGATCTTCAATTCATGTAGGAATTACACCTAAACAAGGCACTGAAAGAAATGGAAGGAGAACACTATTCTCTAACCACTTTCTCAAGAGCCGAAGTACAGAAAACTACAGCACAATAAACAACATAGTGATATCATGCATGCCTCTGCATTCTGAATTTTAGCATGTTATGGGAGCTAAATTCTTATAATATACAAGAACTAATTATATATATATATATATATATATATATTGTGTGTGTGTGCGTGTCCATTATTTATAGCACTCACAGTATAACTATGTTTGTCTTCTCTAATGCATTTGGTTTCTGTCCTATTCCTAAAGAAATGCATGATACCAATTGAAAAATCCACATAAAAATATTGAATGGAAACTTACAGGCAATCTAATAGTCCTGGATTGTTCTGAAAGAGACTTACGAACAGCCTGTTTGATCCACCAATGTGCATATGTTGAAAACTTAAAGCCTTTAGAAGCATCAAATTTTTCAGCACCCTTTACCAGGCCTCTGCATCCTTCCTGCAGGAAAAATTCAAAATTCAACATCCTGAAACTAGACACTGCACCAAGAAGACTACAATGAAAAATCAATCCCCATGCATCTAATATAAGGAAGCACCTGAACAAGATCCTGAAGGTTGATTCCTGCACCCTGATAGTTTTTTGCTATTGATATAACTAGTCGTATGTTACTTTTAATCATTTTATCCTTGCAATATGTGCCATGGTTTATGCGCTTCCTCAGAGTCTTCTGATCAATTCCAGCAGCTGCAGCCCATTGGGCAAAGGTTGGTTGACAACCATTTCGCTCTGCAAGTTCCTGTTGTAGCCTTTCTAGCTTTAGTAGACTCTGATGACATTCAGTAAGAAGAAAAAGTTAGACGTAGATGAAAGTCTGGATAAAGACTTTAGCATCATGGTTGAATTTGCACCTAGAGCTTTTTGTGGTTATCTTTTAGATGCTGAGGGAATCATTTTGCAAGAAAGCAACATATCATGTGGCCAATATGTTTTATCAAAGTTGACCGAAGTTAAAAAGAACCACTCAGTTTTGCCCTTTTACAGTTCAAATAGTAAAAACAAGCCACAGGGAATACCACTCTGATTTTGCAGATGCAGACAATCAGTGGAAAACCTGCAAGCTTCATTGTAATGTAATAAATATACTTTTTTTTGTCTTCATGTTTTGTAATTATATCTACAACCACACGTACTCCATAGAAATAAAACCTTTCTACAAGTCGTAATAATACAAACAGACAAACCAAGGAAGAAAGTTGTCTAAGCCATTCACAGACATCTGTAGCAATAAACAGCTTGAAACTTCAAGTGCATTAGTTCGTACCTGAATTCCCTCTGACAATTCTATTTCTTCGGCTGCTGTGAGAAGCTTTGATGTACTTGTTGTTCCCCTCAAGTAACGCAAGGGATCTGAATAGTCAATCTCCTGAAAAGCAGAACGCTTTTTCTTTCCAGAGGAACCAGACTTTAAAGAAATAACACCAGCAGTAGCCTTGTCTGCTGCTCTTGCTCTTCTAGCTCTTCTCTCAATTTGGCGCCCAGATCTCACAGCGATGTTTTCAATATGTTGCATCCCTTGGAATTCAGGTTCATCAAATGTTGAACTGGATATATCTGTACTTGCATATTGATCTAGGGAAACATTATATTCAAACGGTATAGTTTCTGTTGCAGCAGGATGGTTGGTAAAGCCAGCCCATTCTGTTTCAGTAAGGCTAACCCTCTCAAGCCACTTGATGTCAGCTTCTGATGGAGTCTCTTCCAGCTTCTCAACTTCTGCTGACAGGTTCTTCCCTATCATCTGAGCTGCATCTTTTGCAAGTTCAAGCGCTGCTCTAGCAAGAGCAACTGCTTCAGCAGCAGCAGCTGCTATTACTGCCTCATCACATTGAAGAAGTGTTTCCGAAGCCAAGGTTGCTTCAATGCTAGTCTGAGAACACAATACAGAAGAGATGTTCCTAACTGAGCTACGGAAAATTGATCTGGATTTGCCTAGTAAAGTTAACAAGCAGTAAAATTATGAGCTTTTCTTTTATCAGATTTATGTTAAAAAAGCACCACTAAGTTAAATTCTGCACAGGAATTAAGCAAAAATGAAGTACCAAGGATGCACGAGTGCAGCCCAATGGAAATCAACTAATGTGGTTTCAGATTTGGGTTTGGACCTCTAAACTCTACATAAGAGCACAATTCAATAACAGAGGCTTCATGTTTTGATGTTAGAAAAACTAAATCTCTAACATTTCATATTCTCAAGTGAGATTGGCAATTTTGAGTGGCTCGAATATGGTAGGAAATCATTACAAATTTTCTGTTTCACCAAAAAATTTTAACCTTTACAGTGTCGCTTAACTAAATATTCACCTGGGAATATTTCCAGTACCTCTGGTTAAAACATTAAAAATGTGTCAAAAACTCTTGAGACAGGTCCGAGAATACTAACATACACAAATGGATCTTTTTCAAATCTTATGACTTGAAAAATCATTTTCTATAATTTCTGGAATGTATCACGAATCAACCACTGACCTTGATGGGTGGACCAACAGATCCAGAATATGTTAATGGTCTAATGGCACAGGTGGATGAAGAGGTTGAATGAGCTTCCAACTTAGGTATCTGCTCAAAATCAATTACAGCAGTTGTAGGGGATAAAACACACCGACTGCGGAAACAAACAAATTCTCTGGCCCTTGCTGCAATCAAAATTTTTTTTAAAAAAATTAGCTGCTGTAAACTAGATCAAATAAGATAAACAACTCAAGACAGTGTACATTAACATTCAAAAAGCTCGACGGAATAGCCGTGTAGATATAGGAGAGCATATAGCATTCCAGAATCACTGACCTTACTAGTTTATGTTTCTTGTGATTAAAGCTGATTAGGTCCTCGGGACCCAAAAAGGCATTCTCCATCATGTGAAGTTGGATAAATCTAACCTGACCTTGACGTGATAAAAAAAATCCTATTTTTAATCACATCACTTCTTGCGCAACATGTCAAAGGAACAGGATTGAATCTTCTTAGTATCATGTTTAACCTTACAAATGAGCAAGTACAATGACTCTATAGAAGAACATTTCAAGAGATCTTAAGTCCAGTCAAGGAGTACATGATGAACTTTTCTCATATCAACATATCAATCTTATGATAGAAGATGAAGCACAAACTCAATGGATGGCAGCAAAAGATCCATGTGGTCAACCTAAATAGTTGGGACATTATGGTTTGTGGTTATTGCTGTTGAAGCGCAAATTCACCAAAGAGTAATTCTTTAAGTATGGTGTTTCATGACGAGAGGCGACATTTGGAGTCACAATGAGGTTTCTTCTTTACCATCTAAGTTACCAGATAGGAGTCCTGGAAACAACCTCTTTACTTGCAAAATTAAGGTTGCACTTTGTATGACTCATCCTAGATGCTGTATTGGCAAGACCTCATTGTTCAAACTTAACTAAATCATGCTTGTGTTTGAACTAGCGTTTCCAATCTACCTTTTCAAAAGGCTTAAATATCATGCTTTTCAAACTATATTACTCCCAAATTCTGCATCATGTATGAAAAAACAATGTTGCTTTTGCAACTCACTAAATCACAAATGCTAACATAAAATTCCCAATTTAACGAATCAATTTACATCTGAAAGATACATTAGCTACACTAAACCATGAGTGAACTGTGAGTTTCTAATGTATTCTTTAGATATATCCCATTCTCTTTTATCCTTAGACTTCATCGATGATCGAAACCTTGATAGCTATTAAGCGCATTCAGTCTGTCAGATCGAACTACCACCACTTCAGCAACAGACACTGAGCGCAGTACACGAGTCAAATTCAAACGCAATGTTAGCTACTAATAAATCTTATATGAGATCATCAGCAATAAGCCTCCATCCATAGCAATTAACCGAGAAAATGCCGCCCCCATTAAGCCACTTGGATAAGGAAGCACAACAGAGCACGACTCATCTATTGGCATTGGAAAACCGAACTCATCGTTAACAAATGACTCTAAACAGAGCTCGAACTCGAATTCGCTCCCTCGATCAGTTTAACAGTGCACTCCGGGACGAATCTACCAGAGGCCAAAGAAGAAGCAGATCAAAGATCAGAGTCTACTTACGGTGGAGGGAGGGGAGGGAGGGCCTGGCGAGGGAGTCGGAGGAAGGGGGCTTGAACTGCGGCACCAAGCACGCCATCCAAGCCGTCCTCCGGGGGAGTTCGGGGCTACGCTGCAGGCAGACGAAGAAGAGCACCGTGGACGAGCCTCCTCCGACGCCGCCTCTTAGGTGAGAGAACGTTCGCACGCGAGAAAGATTAGATACAGAGCGATGGCGTCAGGATAAGACACGAACCGGCCCGGCTCGACCGGTCGGGTCGGTGTTTCAAAATTGAGCCGAGCCGTGGGTGGTTTGATTGGAAATTTTGTGAGACCTGATCAATTTTTTGATGATTGGAACATTAGTTTGATTCGGTGTATTGTTGTGATCTTTGCAGATGGAAGTGTGTTGATCATTTAGCATGTCGAATCAGCAGTTGCCATTGATTTGATGGTCTCCGATTTCGGATTCATTAATTAGACCGTTTGAATCTTACAAATATTTCCAAACTTTTTATGTATCATCAAAATATTTACATTTTTTTTTTCAAAGATACTTAAGTTTTTTTATGTGAAATTTATTATCACGTCTCCTTTTTACTATTGATAATTCTTTAAAAATAATAAAAATATTATTTTACTATTTACATATATTATCTATTTTAACCATATTTACAACTTCTTGAATTACCTATTTTAAAATAATATATTATTTATAACCCTTGTATTACCTATTTTAATCTCTTTTTCTCTTCTCGACAACCTCATGCTCCCAGTTGATGCTAATCATCCTTTACCTTCTCGAAAGGAAAAAGAAAAAGAGAAGGATATTTTCGTTCTATTCATATATTTTATATCTTAATCTAATATATTATTACATTTATTTGAGAAATTATTAAATATATAGTCAAACCTGTTGAATGGTTCGGCCAATAACCCAATGACATGAATCAATTGGCTCTCATATGATAATTATTTTTGATCTCAGATCTTCAGTCATACCATATTGGACTACTCAGCCATATCTGAGCATGGGGAGAACAACAAGAACAGAAATGAAGAGACTCACCCGAGAGAGGCTGAGACTTGTCTCTGTAGCTGCTCAGTTATCTGAAACTTACAGGTTTGAGTTATAATGAACACAATAAAACAATGTCACCTTTGGCAGTAGATAATTGTCTGAACTGATAAAGAATCATGTTGTGACCAATTCAATGACTGAAAACCAAATGCTCCGAAAAATCTTATAAATCAAATGTAATTTCCACATACAAAATCATCATGCACTGGATGAGAATGGAAGATGACCTTTGGATACCAGATAAAGAATCAAATTTCATCAAATTCTAATGACAGAACTATAAAAATTCACATGGTTTTGCTAAAAAAGATCTCTCAATCTGATCCAATGCACCATAGAATTATGCTGAAGTTTCAAACCGGAAACATAGAAAATGAGCTTATATTGGTGATGAGCCTTAATTAAAACATCTCCATGACTACGAATACACAGACTAAGGAATTGATTTAACCAAAATACATCATGCTTCAGATACAGGATAAATGAATTGGAAAAGTAATAATGTAACCAAGGGATTACTACAATGATCACTTTCATCTGTAAGAACCACAGAAAGGTGACTAGTTCCAAAATGGTGGTAGATATGTTTCATGAGTACTAATATTCCAAGAGACAGTAGAAACACACAACAATCCACAAAGAAGTAGTTGCACTTTTCAGCCATGTAAAAGCATCCCAACTATCAAGACAAAAACAGAAAGGGGAATCTACTAAGATGCACATAGCCACTGTACTGTGAGCAGAGAGATGGTATACATGAGAACATAAGATGGCTATTCATGTGACCAGAGCTATATTTACACCGTACAAAAGAGGATAGTTGAAGTCCAACCTTGACGAGTGGAGCTCAGGATTTCAAGGAAGCAAGAAAAAATTCAACTGTCCCAAGAAAGCAACAAAGACTTCCATCAATCTTTGAGGCCTGTAATGTAACCTCATAATTAGAACAGCTCTACATCACCTAGAATCAACTAATGCTTAAAAAAAAGATCATGTGTATCAGATAAAACTAACCAAATTCATTTTATTTTAAGACAAGTTTAACAACATGCTCGATGTCAGAATACAAAATCAACTTATACATATGGGAACACAAAGCCCATTTTATGATCTTAAACCTCAACCCACAACATACTCACACCGGCATACACACAATAAATAAAAGAAAGAAGAATACAGGCTATGCTTCGGCATCCATATCATGGCCATTGAATTATTATTAAACCATTGTACTATCCCATAGATTTAAGGGATATATGGAAGTTCAGATTTTTTGTACCACATTAAGTCCTAATAAAGCCAAAATAAGAAGAAACAAAAAAAGTGTGTCAACGATTAGCGCATTATTCTTCGATCACACTTCCCATGCTTCCTGATGTTAGCATATAACAGAACAAGGTTCTTAATCCTCCTTGGTCAACACTTGCCTCCATTATGCCAGAGTAAACACAACAAAATGCAAAGAAAGAAGCAATACACTGTAGACTGTCTTCTTACCAGTGTATGATGCTGTCACCTTAAAAGACAAGATGATATGCTGATTTACATAATCGGAGGACCTTTTAACCCAAAAAAAAAGTTTAAAGAAAGTTGCTAGGCCACTTTTATAGGACATATGAACTTTCTTTAAGCTAACCAACAAAAAAGTATATGAAAAAAAAACAAAAAGGAACCCAAACATTGAAATGCAGGCAGAACTTAAGCTACTAACAGTATTTCTGTGCACCTATGTACATATATGCTCCATCCCGATAATACACAGCTCACCTTCTACAGCATTATGAATGGCAACAGATAATACTATAGCTAAAAGCCTAAAACTATGCTGATGAAACAACAAAAAGACATTTATATCATGGTTCATCTTACACTGTATCATCTGATGTCATTCTCTGCCAGTAGTTTTGTTGATGTTAGCTTCTTCAAGTTCTTACCAGAGGCATCTTTATTAGGAGTGATCTTCACAACCTTTTTGGTTTGCTTTTTCTGTGAAGTAATAAAACTCTGCAGAGTTTGCTGCCCTCTCTTTTGCTTTGCAGACACTATCTCATTTATAGCCTTCTGGAGAGCATCCTTTGCAACTGCATAAAATTCTGTAGATGTTGCTCCCTCTCTTGCACATCGTATGGCATCACGGCAGAGATCATTATATCGTGCTATTGAAGGGTCCTCAGCATTACCTCTGAGCTCAACACCGTAATCATCCAAGACAAAGCCACTCTTAGCATGTTTTGTCCACCGTTTCAATATGTAATTATTAGGAAGAGCACGAACACCATTGATTATAAAGACTCTTAGCGCATGTCGACACAAAATGCCAGAAAACTCGAACATGAAACAACTGCAGTGTGCTTTATTCTCAGTGGAATTAAAATCAACACTGTATATTTCATCATCAATTTCATTTCTCATCACTCTATATTTACTAATAGGTCCATCCTCTATTTTATCCACATGATAACCCAAAGATTCAACAAATTCCTCTTGAAACCTGTCAAAAATTGATCTTGTGTAGATACCAGCTGCCTGTTTTTCCATTGGTGATGCAGTCCTCAAAAATGGCTTTTCAAACAATGTCACAAACTCAGCTTGTGCTTCTTTTTCATACCGGTTTGCGAGCGTCTGAGATAGTTGCCTAACAGCCGTCCGTAAGGGGGTTTTTGTTGTGAAATATTTTTCAATAACTTTGTCAAAGTTTTCACAACTTTGTGATCCAGGGACTTCTGCAAGGAATGTTTGCTTTACAAAGACTGGAACCCATTGATGACGGATATTGTACAGTGATTGCATATAAACACTCTCCTTCAGACAATACCTATTTATCATTGCATCCCAGCATGATTCAAATGATTCAATCGTTTCAGACTCATCAACGCATGCTTTCAATTCTCCTTGAAAAGGGATGTGTTCTGAAAATAAATCAGGCAATTCCTCCTGTATGGTACTTAAGATCTGTGCCTTGCAAAAACAATGACGTGTTTGTGATAATGTCTTAGCAACAACTGATGTAATTGTCCTGTTTAGTTCAGTAATCAATGAGACAGGATGCAGTGCAGGCATTGCTACAAGCCAATTCTCAAAAAGCCAAGTAAATGATGCTTCTGTCTCATCTACCATCAGAGCACATCCAAAAACTACTGGTTGTTGATGATGGTTTACACCTGTGAACATAACAATAGGCATCAGCTCCTTGTCATTTATGTATTTTGTGTCAAATCTAACAACATCACCAAAGTAGTAGTAAGCCATTCGAGCTTTAGAATCAGCCCAAAAGATGTTGGTCATGCAATTATTATTTTCAATCTGTACAGCATAATAAAAGAAAGGGTTATCTGCTTGTGTTTTCTTGAAGTATTCAAGCAGATTTTGAGCATCATCTGGTCCTAAATCATTATACCGAATCTCCCTTGGATGCTGTGTGTCTTGGCCATTTAGCAGAAGATTGCGGGTATCAGCAAAGTTTTTCGCAATGACCAGTATCTCTCCTTGAGATCGGACACATCGAACCTTGCTTCGCAAAGAAGGTTTCAGTTCATGATTATGCTCCAGTACGAGTTTGGAAACCATCCAAATGTCAGCATCTTTCCGAATTATCTCAAATAGTGCATCACAACCTTCTTTTGACGGATCTTGAATCTGTACCCTCTTGTTATCATCACTACCATTATCCCTCCCTGAATGATGGCGATGCTTTGAACAAACAAGTTTCAACATTTTAAGGGATTCATCATGCAATGATCGGCGTGACTGTCGAACACGAGCTTCAAAACCCACACGGCCTGCGTATGCATAATAAAATGTCTTGGCAAGCTCAAGAGATTCAAACTCCATCCCGATATATGGATCCATCACAGCATCTCCCTCTGTGGCAATGTAGTGCACCCTGCTTGGCATCCCAAGTTCATGATTATGCTCCTTCATGAGCTTCGTCACGACCCATCTCTCATCACCTCTTCGAATCACCTCAAGCATCGCCTTACACCCTTCTCTTATGGAAGCAGCCCGTTTCCTCGTCTTCTTGCCAGCAATAATACGCTTCTCTCTGCTGAACCCTTCTCTTGAGCACACAAATCGCAGCATTATGATGGACTCGTTGCATTTCGACCGTCGTGACCTGGCAATGCGAACAGAGAAGCCCACACGTCCAGCATATGCTATATAGAAAGTCTTTGCAGCCTCCCCAGATTCAAACTCCATACCAACAAAGGGTTCTAGTCTTCGATCCGCTTCCACTGCGAAAAGCTCTCTTCGGACTGACTGTTCCACCAGCTCAAGAGACTGCTGTTGCTGCTGCTGTATGTGGTGGTGGTGATGCTGTGGCACAAGAGGATGCTCGGGCTCCCCAACGTGGACATGAGGACTGACACCGAGTGTCGTCCAGAAGTTAATGCTGTCGTCCTCGAGCTCCACATGCTGTTCTATCAATCCATTAACGCCGTGGGGGTTACCATCCATCATCCCAAACTGCAAAAAGATCATAATCAGCTCAAAAACATGAGCAAAACAGTGAGTGGGAAGGTACGACAGCTATCAACTATACATAAATCCACTCCAATCAGCTCGAACCAAACACAATACAAAAGAATTGAAACTCCGTGACCAAAGAAACCATCTTTCCCACGATCTACTACTCGAAACCTGCGAAAGGCAGGAAATTGATCCGGAAAATCCCAACAAGAGAACGCAGAAAGTGATCCAGAAGACGAACGATACGAGAGAAATATCAAAGATCATCAAAAACAGCGAGGAACGGGAAAACTCAGTAAGAGAAAGAAATGAGCGGAAAGATAACGGGAAGGAACCCTAACGAGCAACGAATCGAACGAAACGAGGAAATGGATTCGATAAATCGAAACAGAACAGGTGACTCGGAAGAGGTAAGGCAAGTTTACTTCCAGCTTCGGCCGTAGCTCGGTGCCTTGGCGTCTCTATCGCGCTCCGATCTCCTCACTCTCTCCACCCCGTGGGTGGTGCGACGACGCCCTACTCTCACCGCATCGCATCGCAACCCTAAGAAGCCAAAGCAAAGAAAAAGCGCTCCTTGACCACTCGAGGATCAATACTCACTATCTTCACATTCTTCACGCACGAGATCAGCCACATGTCTCACACCATCTGTGGCCCCCACGTCTCCTTGTGGGTGGGAGCAGCATTTCGGGTTGAAATTTCGGGACGCGAATACGCTCATCCGTTCGCCCAAAGATACTACCACTGTCCGGCCCAGACCGGTCGGGCTTCGTCCGCTAAATTGGATTCGATCCAAACCGTGGGTTTAATTGGCACCCTTTTTAATAAGTCTTTATTTTTATTCACGTTCATCATATAAATAGTTATCAAAGGCTATGATGTATGGATAGCTCTTCCCACAAAAAACACTTCAATATTTGCTATGATGTATGGATATCTCTTACGTAACATACAACTATGAATACGAGCTTGAAAGAATGTGTTCGAAATATTTATATTTAATTTAGCTCGAGGGAAATAATTGGTTTTGATTCACTCACACACTAATAATGTTAAATTATAATTGGAATAATATTTCTCATGATTATACAAAGAAATGGAGGGATGGCTAATACGTATGTATTATGTGGGTATTTTGTGTAAATGATGTAGGTGGATAATTTAAGATATTATAAATATTAGTATAAGTATAATTATTTTAATCAATCATCAACAAACGTTGAGATGGCCGAGTTGGTCTAAGGCGCCAGATTAAGGTTCTGGTCCGAAAGGGCGTGGGTTCAAATCCCACTCTCAACAAAAATATTTTTTGTTTTTTAGAAAAATCACTTTCATATTTTAATCTTTTTCCAAATAAAGTCACTCATAAATTATTCAAAACTTATATATATATATATATATATATATATATATATATATATATATATACTCCTCCCATATTTTGTATTAACGGAAACGTCGTGAATTGAATTTACCTTTTTAATGATATATAGACTATAAATCATGTCATGTGACTCCTAAGACTAAGCAAATGACGGGAATAAATTACACAATTTCTATCTACTCAAACAACAGCCAAATGTTTCGACAATGCTTTGAAGTATACACAGGATTGGTCATTTAGGGAAACAGTCAAGCTTAAGTTTATCAAAGGGTATAATAATGACTAATTTTTCTCTATTACATACCTATATTATAACCTGCACTAGACCATAAATATTAAATTCTCCATCGAAAGTTCACAACATTGATCAGGATTATTTGAGGATGTCAAACAACAGCTGCCCAAAAGTTATTTCTGATACATCACAAAGGTATGATACAGGAGAACAGTCCTTCGAAGCAATGTGATTACAAAGAAAACATGCAGTGGATGGAATGTAGCAATCATCATTAGACCACCAGAAAAGTTATCCTGCAAATTCATTGAAACAAGAAAGTTGAGGGAATTCATAAGTATTAGCTGAAAAGGAATCAGATAAACAAATTGACAGAAGAACAGATCATAAGCCTCACGAGAATCATGATCTGGTCCTGCACTCACTGCCATCGCAGCGAAAGTGTTTCATATCGACAAATAAGCAAGAAAAAAGAATAAATAATATGATATGATTTGCCTCTTTTTGATTGATAAGTGATGAAGCACCAAATATACTAAGGGAAAAGAAATATCATCAGTGCTGATCATAATGAAGCAAATTATAACTCCCAAGTTGCAAATTTGGGGGACCATATGGATAAAGAATCTCTATCCTCGGATTTTATGATGCAAAATATTCTCCACCCAGAAAATGATCACAACCTAACTATGGAATCCAATGAACACTATAAGCAATAGGAAGCAGTAAAAATTTGATAAATTCATTGGTATCCAACTCAATACAAAAGTTGTATTCACATTGCAAGAAAGCTTTCATTTGACTGCAATGGAATGCTAGAAGTTCAAATGAAAGCCATTTACTCTTTAGGAATTACATCTAAGTTATCTCCACACCTAGTGTATAATAAGCCTACGAGGTCATAATCTATCTGTGTACTGCATATGTGTGATGTTTTGTGCTATTCATGCACATAATCCAACCAAATGCCACAGGTTTAGATTAAAATGACAAAAGTAATGATGCAAAAAATAAAAATAAAAAAATAAAAATAAAAAGATGGGAGAAAACAGACACATACCCTGTAATGTTGGGAAAGAATGGAAAATCCCTTTTTTCTTGGACTTCCTTCCAAAGGGCCTGCATGCTTTTATGCTAAGATCTACAGCAGCTGCAAGAGCCATGAAGATAGCTGCATCCTCCACGCATGTCACATGCTGCACTGCAAGTTGAACCAGTGGTTTGCTGCACTGCCCTTCTCCCTGCACCTTACAGTTCATCACAAATCTACCAACCCTGGGGGCCAAAGATGCTGAGCAGAACTCGCCTGTGCTGCCTTGTGGTTTTCCCACAGGAATGCCAACAGGCATCTGCCTATCCATATCTATGTAAAACTCTCCTCCCTTATCAGAGCTTATTGCCACATCAGAAACAAGGATCCCAGCATCCTGGCCTTCGGGAAGAATGTGGAGGCGGAGGCACACGGTATCCCGTGGTCCAGTCTCTCTCCATGCCTCAAGTCGACCCCATGGATGCCAGCTCTCCGAGGAGCTGACGGGGTCAGGACGGAGGATGAGCCAAGCACCTGGATTGGAACGAGCGACCCTGTCACATCCCATGGATGGGACAAATGGAGTTGCCATGAAGGCAGCTGCTACAGCAGAGCCAGAGAGATCATGGATCATAACCTTCCAGCCTTTCCTTTCCCTCCTTTCAGCATCATGGTTTTCAGTGTTTGAGTTTGTCCAGTGGCCACTAATCATATCCAGTGGAGATGTTCTGTTGTTGAAAGGAAATAATTAACAAAACCAACCTGAGTAATTAGTAAAAATGAATGAAGAATGTCTAAAGCTGCTTCTAATCATAGACAACTGATGGTGGTTTAAAATGAATGGACATGAAAGCAGATGGCATGCTTCAAATATGCAAGCATCAGAAAAACATATATGATGTCAATTACTATTTGGTTGGCATCGACAAATAAGCAGAAATGTGCACTACAACCACTTCCGAGTGAAATTATGTAAGATATTACTAAATTGTATCACACTAGCTGATTCTCCAACAAGCAAAGAAGGTACTCAATTCAAAGTTTACTACTAAACAGAAAGGAATATATTTTCATTGCATTAATATTTAATCATGAATGTGTTTCCAACAAGGAAGCTAGAACATAACAATAATCAAATGAGAAACTTGCACCCGAAGACACTCCAACACAAAGAAATGCAAAGATAGGGAGAGAAGGCTTGGGTTTTCGTAAAGAAAACATCATATATCTACAAGCAACCAGAGCAAAATAAGTTTACTTACCACAGGTATTTTGGACACCAATGCATTCTTAAAGTACCTAGAATCCTGTTCTGATAAGAAGTAATACGATTGAACATATTTTTATAGGATAAGAAAATTTTGCTAATTATCAGAAGAAAACCTAATGATTAAAGTTTTAGAGCATAAGTTAAGGCCACTGAAATCTGAAAACAAAAATACAAAATTACACGTACAAGTAGCAATGTGTACTATTATAACACCACTTAGTGAAGAAAAAGCCAAAAATAACAAAAAAGAGATTGTTATACCGTCTGTCTTGGATGAACTTGCAGCTGAATATGGGTTGCTTAATGGTACCCTGTAGCTGAACTATTTGTGGACTCAAGGTAGTTTCATCTTCAAATTTAAAAACATATCTTAGGTCAGGGTCAAGCTTCACCTTTAAATGAAGCTCTGGTCCATGTTTCTCTGCTTCTCGTTTGTTCTGCCCAATATGCATCCAACCATTGTGAAGCAATGCTGGTTTCTCCAAACCCCACTCAGGACCTATTTCTAACCTGAGACTCCCAATTTGCTGCTTTCTACCTGTGACACCACAATGTGAACTCTGCCTCCCCATGTACACCACAATATCAAGATACGCTTGAGAAGTCCTGAAACATCGTGGAAGTGCAAGTGCTTTGACATCAGACTCTTCAAGATAGAAGAGTATAACATTGCTGTCAGGATCTGGACTGGCTTCAGGGGATGATATCAAAGGCACAGGTGCTGTTTGAATGGGAAAACCCCTCAGGCGGATCTCACAGAAGCATTTAGAATATGCATGTACTGCGCCTCGCCTAGCCTTTAAAGCATCCACTGAAAATCTAAGTCCCAGGGATCCAATTGACAATCGGACAAAAGTTTGTGGATCCATTGTTCTTTGAAGTATTACTTCCCCATGTCTTCCAGAAGTGGTTATCTGATCAGCATCTGTTTATAGAGGCACAAGTATTAGATTTAAGAAACTGAACTGCAGTGCCCTAATTACGTCAGATAGTGAGCAACTCAAGTCAGAACCTCTGGAACTTCATTCATTGAAGATTTAAGAAGTTTGTGAGCATTTTCAACGAAAAAGAATAAAGTTGGTATTAATTGCCCATTTTCGACTAAATGGAGGATATAAGAAAATATTAATTGCCCATAGTTAGTTTTATCTAAGATGCGTAACGACTAAAGTTGTAATTCCTGCCAGGTATCCGAGCTCTTTTTCCATGGTCAGAAGTTGCTAAAACTAAATGATCAAGGTATATCAAAGGTTACTTCAAGGACAAAACAAGGTAATGGTTTCCATCGATTAAAGAGAACCTTGCTCAAAATTCTTTCCTCTATGGACATATACATACACACAAGTAGAGTCTTTCAGGTTTGAACATATCTGCTACAGCTTGTGCTTTCAGTTCACCGTATTAAGTTACAAGTAGTTCCGGATCGATCCAATCTCCACCTAGCAACACCCTTTATATGGGCACGAGCACAATAATCTATTCTAAAACTGTCGAGATGGACCACAAGAGGAAATAAATTTATAGATGTTAAGGAAGATCTAAAGCCAAAAAGGTTGCATACTCAGCAAGGTTGCAGATCAATTGTGACTAATGGTGGTACCTCAAAAAGGAAAAAAGCTAACTGGCTTACAGAAGGCAAACATGGCATTTTCTTTGGCAAACAGTAAAGCTATCATGGCCCTTTAACAAATATTTTCGAAGAGAAAACCAATAGCCCTCCACCAGGACAAAGAAGATACTAATCTTTGCACAGCCTGGGTGCAAGAACCCCAGGGTAGGGATCCTCCCTTATGTCCAAACTTCCAATTGACCTCCTTATCAAACCTACACCATAACATAAAAAGGGCTGTAGCAAAACCTATCCCTGGATGATGTTCATTGCAGATCACGATGCCAAGGCTCATTTCTGAGCGCGGGCAACACACCAGTTGGCTAGTCTGGCTAGCAGCTATTCTGTGTGCTATCCTAGCAATAGTTGTTATTATCACGGGTATCGTCGTGCTCGCCATCTACCTGATCTACCAGCCTAGGATGCCATGCCATCTTCTCCGACCAGAGCTTCATTCTCCAGTTCCATGGGATTGATGTTGCTGAGCTGCGTGCTAATCCATTGGATGTTGCCAAAAACAGCTTATTCGATCTCAATTATCTCTTCCAGTCATCACCGATCCCACTGGACGAGGTGGCAATGGAGACCATGGACATGGCACTGAAAAAGGGTGTCATACCATTCGACCTCAACGGACAAGCAAGAACCCGGTGGAGGGTGGGGATATTTCTCTCCCTCACGTTCTGGACACACCTCTAATGCCAGCTCCATTTCTTCTGGCCAAACGGGAGCACCATCAACTTGGACTGCAGTTCCAAATCCCACTGATGTCTATTCAAATACATGGTGAAGTAGTTCTTTCTGTTCCTCCCTCAACATCCAGATTACATCTCCCTTAGATATCTGAAATTGTATGCTAATTAGAAGCATCTGCGTCTTGGTTGTGGATAGGTCCTTTCACTAGAATAGAGATACATATACGGTGTAGATTATACTTGTGGAGATTGGAAGTTGAAGTAGTGAGAGGAAGCGTACCTTATCGTCTTCCCGAAATGAGCTCCCTCTGCTTCCTCCAAAGCGGCTCAAGAACTCGAACCTCTTTCCAAGGGCAAGAATACTGATAAAAAACGGTGCTTTTGGAGCCTACAGGACTGAAGAGAACTCCATTTTCGCTTCTTTACTTCATTTATCAGATCGTCTTCCAAGCAGTAAAAGCAAGCATTTTGGAACGCATAAATCTTCGTTTTGAGGCCCGGGAGGCGCAGTGGTGCCGAGCAGAAAAGGGTTTTTTCTTCACCGTTTCTTTCTTTCTCTTTATCTATCTGCCTTCCGTCCCCGAAGAGGACTCCAATTCCTGAGTCCAAAAAAACACTGCCAAAGATTATCTAGAGATAATAGCTTCCCAAGCTCGAACCCCCCCTCGCTTTTCTTCCGCAAATGCCACCAAACAGCTCACAGCTCCAAAAAGGAAGAAAAAGGAGTAAATCCAGGAGGGAGGAAATCAAAAACACCAAAGTACACCCTTTTCTTAGCCGAAAAGCCCAAGCAAAACACGTTCCTTACGGCCGGACCGTCAACCCAGCAGAAAACGCAAGAATTATCGCACTTTTCTCCCAAAAGCACAGACCTTTTTCCCCCTCCAGAACAAGCGTTTTCTACTCGATCAACCCAGAAACACCGAAAGGGAGGAAGAAAGATCAAATCTTTCCACTCCCTCGAGCTCTTCTTCCAGCAAGAAAGCCCCCAACAACCTCTCGATCCGGCGGATGACAATAAGTGAACGCGGGAGGGACCAAAGAGGGAGATCGGAAAGCTCGGAGGAGGAAACAGAAAATATATACCGCACGAATTAATGAGAGGATATAAATGATAATAGCGTGCAGACTTGGGTGACGAAGCAATTTGACGGTGAATTGGAGACAGCTGTTCTCGACCATCATCCAATCGCCATCAGACAGAGAGATTGAGGACGAGTGCTTTTGCACATAATCTATTCGACCTTGGCTCCCTTTCAACCGCCCGCCCGACTTCGTGACTTTGGACAACGCCGAACTCGTCGCGTCATACTAATCCGATTAAGGCGAAAGAGTAAATGCGAATCTGTTCATGTCTTGCGATCCAATGGGCGCTCTCCGAGCAACATAGATCGCAGACCTGCTCGCGTTGGATCGGTTGCCTTCGCGTTGCTTGTTGTCAAAGCTCGATCTGATCTCACACGATTAGATCGAGACGATTGGTGACGTATCGCCACGGAAGACGGAGAAGATGACATGGACTTGACGTGACAGTTGCATGTGCAGTGATTGAATCGGGCAACCGCACATGATTATTTTGACCCGAAATGTTGACCACCAATTGATTTGCTGCGAATCAATTTGATTCGTTTATACATATTTCACATTATTTGATACGAATCTTAAATCAATTCTTTATCTTTGTTGCTCATCATGTCAAATGATAGGCATGTCAGCGTAGATTACTGACATTTAGACATATTAATCGATTTAATTATGTAATGGAGGAAAAAAATACTCTCGAAAGAGGGAATTCTAACAGTAAACATGTTGTCCTAATTGCGATCACTACCCCCACACAGATGGGGCGCACGGGGCTCGAGGCGATCTGGGTCAGCAAGTGTCCACGTGGTCTGCTCGGGCTCGTGACGTGCGGCGACCGCTGGGTCCCGCCTCGCACATGCGGAGCCACTTCGCGTTTCCCGTTGCAGGCCATTAACTATATGATTATTATTATTGTAAGATTAATGAAAAGTAGTAACTTAAAATTAAAGGATTAATACATATGTAATTGTCGCTCTGAGGCTCGCAAACCTCGTGAGTTACCCGCCTCACCGATTATGAGGATGCAATGGTGGACCCCACGCGAGGCAAGTGCACGTTGCCCATGTTACCCTGGTGGGCCCCTTGGATTCCATGGCGGACCTGCGGCTGGGGTCAACATCTCGACCGTGGCATCGCCGCCTGTTCCCTTCGGCAAGAAACCCCCACCGCCCCCAGCCACAGCGTTCATCCGCCATTAATGTCCTCCTCGTTTTAGTTTGGGAAAGGACGTCTTCCCCGATCAACAAGCAGTCGCCGCTCAGGCGAGGACGAGTGGGTGCAGCAATGATGAGGGGAGGTGACGGGGCGACACATGCAGTCTTCAACACAGTGGTAGATGGGGGACAGGTGGGGTTGGAGCTTCGCTTACATGCTGTGTGGTCGTTGGTCGAGCCTTTTCTTCTCCTTTTGGGAAAGTTGGATAGCTTTCCCAGTGTAGTGTGACACAACAATGAATGCCCTGTTGGTATTACCCGAGCAAGCAGGCAAGGAGAGCATCTTTCCTGTGTTCTGATAACACCCATTCAATGTACATGTTGGAGCATGCATGACGTCTCCTGAGAAAGTTCAGCCTCTCGCTAGGGTTTGTAGTATTTACGATGGCTGTATGTTGACGCACACTGGAGTGGAGCTGCGTGGAAGATGGATCACGAGGCAGATGTCTGTGTGCGTGCGTGACATTTCGGCCAGGAGGTTGATGAGTCATGTCAACAAAGAAGAAAAAGAAGAGGAAGAGTACACTGTACATGCACGCTTGCTGGCTGCACATGAGCATGTCTTCCATGTTCTTCCAAGACCCTATCTCTTACTACAGAGCTTGTACTCGTGACCGATGGCTTCTCCCATTTCCCATTTGAATACCATCTTTTTTCGACTCTACAGGTGAAAGAATTAGCTGTAATTACTTCCTGTTAATTTCTCTGCAGAAGTATCACTGCATACCATTCTCTTCGATCACATACTGCGATCTCTTTGTTTGCCGAAGAGCACAGCTTATTCGACTCCTTCTCTTATGTTTCTTTCATTTAGGGTACAGTTTTCAGCCTGATATATATCATTCCAAATGGACACTAAATATTCCACATGTCATGAAGATATGGTACAAGAGGTACAATAATTACCGGAGACCTCACTGAATTTGAAATGGACGAGAGGAACTCTTTAGGCCACAAATGGACCATAAAAATATCAGAATGTCTTAACCGGCGGTACTTATTAACACTGACAATGATAGTTTACATCAAGTGATGCACATTCTTAGGGAAAGATGCGATCAATCCAACTTAGTTTGGACTTGTGTGAGTAAGAAATCTACTATAAAAAAACGTCTATCACGTCAACATATAAGAAGATCATGATCGGATAAGATATTTGATATCATTCATCTCACACTCAAGTTAATAAAGGAGTTGAGTAAGGGTGATCTGGGTAAGCAGCTTATGATCTTGATTACTGTAGGCAAATGAATTTTTATAATCGATCAAATTAGGAAAATATTTCATTATATTGTAAAAATATTCTTCAAATATTTTATATTCGATAAAATATTGATATGACTAGGTTATTGACCAAACGCCCTCGTGTTTATCATATTTGTTATTTATCGAGTCTTGATTTAGCTAAACATTTCTCGAGTGATGTTTTACTTTTCATATTGTCACATATCAAGTCTTAATACTAAGTCTTGATTCGAGATAAACATTTCTCTTACCTCTTTATAAATGCATTCTACGGAAATAGATGTTATTATAAGTATAACATGATAGAACATTTAATCAAACAATACGCTATTTTTATATCGAGTGGTGCTTTACTTGCAAATGAGACTCTTAGAATCATTGATAAGCATATCTGATACTTAGCTTGAGGAAATGATCACAAACCAAAGCAAAGCATGCAAAGATGGCCTCAAATTATTAATTGTTTAGATGAAGAATGAATGACTACATATCTTGCGTGAGGATAGATTGCATGTAGTATTCCTGAAAGATATATTATTTTTTCTCGGTGATGTATAAGTGGTCATACCATAGAACTGATATATTGAATTATATTCTTAAAATGAGGGGTGCTAAATGATTCATAAGATCTTAAATTTTAGATAATACACAATCTATTGAATTATATTATTATTATTATTTTACAAATATAGCATGGATAAGTTTTGAACATAAGACATCATATCATCTTATATTTTTTATAAATATCATTTTATTCAAAAACATAAATCATGAATGAGATATGATGTATTGATTTTTATTCTAAATATAGTGAAAGCATAAGTTCCATTAATTGTGAAATTACTTTGAAAGGTTGAGCTATAAATATTGAAAGTAGATGTGAAACTATTTGTTATCAATCATACATCAGGAAAAAATAAAGACAATATAAAAAAAATGTTTTGATATCAAACTAAAAACATAATAAAATTTATGCCATTTGAAAGTCTTGTGGATGTCATATGTATTTTTAAAGTAAAATTGGAAGAAACAAACTGTGACTACAGAAAGTAGATGGTGGTACAAAATTATCTACTATGAAACAAATGATTCAAGGATCAATTTAACATAAAAAATAGTTTTAACACCTATATGAAATAGGATCCAATGTTGAAATTTGATGAAGTTATACAGTGGAAGGAACATGGAAAATACAAGTACAACAAGTAAAATGCTATTAGATGTAGTCCAATCACCCACAACATCAACATATATGAATTCCTTTTCTAAGAAAGTTGAGATGCATCATCATTCCTAATAAATTTCATGGTGATAGAGCCCATCATAACTCACAATGAATGTTCTTGGTACACATCAAATATTGCACCCTTCATCTCTTTAGAAACATCCCATTATTAAGTACTTAGCCGGATTTGGCTCATTACTACTCCTAATCTACCAATAACCTACTCATAATTCGGATTTAAAATGATCTAAGGTTAGTCCAAAGTGACTGTCCGTATCAATTGTGTGGAAAAACCTAATAAAAATAAAAAATAATCTGAAAGTATATTTTTATCAACCTAATTAATAGTTTTGTCTATCTGATTTAATTCATTCCATAATGATATCATCATGGTTGATTTAATATTACTAAGTTGTGGGCACGGTCATAGGGAAATTGATGTAGATGTATGAACACATGAAAACTTCATGAGAGCGTAAAAAAAAGGAATGAGAAATGTTTTATGAAAAAAATATATGATTCGAAATTCTAGAATTTTTGTAGACTTATTTCCAATTATATAAATACAAACCTTAAACCTTTAATGCCTTATTATCAACCAAAAAATATATTTCCAATAGAAATTTAAAGTTTTCTAAAGAAAGAAGACACTGCCAATCCTTTGTATGAATATTAATAGAATAAAAAACAATTTTTAAAAACAATAATGACGTGTCTCGGCAATACAATTATTCGCGGTCGGTCCTTCGAATCGTCTTTATATATTATTGGTTTTGTATTGGTTGTTATTTTTTCCTCTTCGTATCCCAACCTCTTTATTTCGGTTCTTCCCCCGCGAATTCGACGAAGCCTTCGATCTTTCGATCGCTGTTCTTCCTCAATTTCTTCCTTCGCGAGTCCCCACTGCCTCCGATCGACAGGATCGACCACGGATTTCTAGGGTTACGGTTCGGGTTTGGGATTTGTTCCTTGCTCCCCCTCTTTCTATCTGCTAGGAATCGAGGGGGAGAGGATGAGCTTCCAGGATCTGGAGTCGGGGTGGCCGGTCACCGGCCGGAGGGATCTGACCAACGGGCGACAAGATTCGACGCAGGCCGTCGCTGCCGGGCTGTTCCAGATCACCACGGCCGTCCGTAACTTCGAGCGCCTCGTCAACACGATCGGCACCCCCAAGGACACCCCCGAGCTCCGCCAGAAGTTGTGAGGGTTTCTTTCCTCGTGGAAAATCTCCGTTTTTATTCTTGGGTTCCGATTGGTCTATCTTAATCTTAATTAATTGATGTTTGTTGCTCTGAATTGGTGGTCGCAAGTGCTTTAGTTTGAATTCCATTCAGAAGATGGGATTCTCACTCTATTGACGATGGGTTTTTGTGGTTTTGCCTTTGAGATGGACATGTCTCTTAAGCAGCATATTGCTAGACCATCTCCGTGTATGTGAAAGTTGTTTCCTGCATCCATAAGCTGACGCCGTGAAAGTATTACCTATGACACTGCCCTAAGCTTGCACTTGTCCAGAATTCTGGATTCTACTCTCGTGGGCTGATAGCTACATTATTGTCAGTTGTAAAATTTTGACACAACTTTATTGAGCGTTCTCAGTTGTGAGTTGTGTTTGATGGCTCTAGCTTAATGAAACAGATGATTAGAGAATAAAGCTTTTATGCTTGCAAAATATGTTTTATATTGCATAATATCAGGCTTGTAGGAGACCTAGCGAATATTTAAACCTTAAGGAGATACTTTCAGATGTTTCTTCCTTATAAAGAGAGTTACATAGGGTTTTAATTTGTTCTCTACTATATCATGTTGATGGTCACAAATTCTTATTAGCAATTAATGATGGAGTATTCGCATCATGCAGCCTCGTCTATCGCTAGTGATGGATGACTTGTTATCTGGAGCTGTTTGTAAATTGGATTATTAGAAAGACCTGATTCAGTCATCGAAATTTAAGTATCAGTTAGAATTCGAATAGACACTATGGCCAATTGGTTTGACACCTGATTTGATCTATTAATGGGACCAATGAATCCTATTGTTAAAATAATTGTTGTAAGTTCATCGATTAGAATGAAGTATTGGTGATTTTTAGTTGACCGTGCTTGTTAATGTGCTGATCTGCCATTTGGTTTTATGAAAATCAAAAGTTGATTATAAGACCCTGTTTCTTTTTTTAGCCAGATGAAGTGGTGAACTTGGTCAAAAATTGTCTTTAGTTCTTTGCATTATGATAGTTTAGTATTTTGGCTTTCTTGTTCATAACTGTTAGGGCCTAGTTTTTTATGGATCATGTTTTTGTTTTCGGTGATCAAGGTCTTCAGGTAATGGTAGTTTGTGATCAACTGATAAGGTACCAAACCTTGTGATGCCCCTA
Source organism: Musa acuminata AAA Group (assembly GCF_036884655.1). Lineage (NCBI taxonomy): Eukaryota > Viridiplantae > Streptophyta > Magnoliopsida > Zingiberales > Musaceae > Musa > Musa acuminata. The sequence goes on from NC_088341.1 coordinate 39,105,280, forward strand.
AAAGTTTTTGAAGTCAGAGGACCCAAACCATATCTCAGAATAACCATATTACCCTTTCCTTCTTTCTCAAATTATACTGAAGGAAGAACCAACTTTCGCTCTTTTCCACTTCAGTTAGAAAGTCAAACATAAGAGACAAATATAACATTCTCTTTCATATCTTTTAATTTATACAGTTGGAGCAGCTTTATTTCTTGTACTGTGTTATATTCTAGGGTGCTTTGAGCTGTGTAAAGTAAACAATGAATCCTAGTATATGACGGATAGTGATCATTAGTTACTGTTCTTCTTCCATATAACTTGTAGATCTACATACTCTTTTCCCTTCTACTAAAAACATATGTTTCAACTGTAAAATGCATATTTTTGTTTCTTAGTGTGATAAAAGCATAACTCCTTAAAGTTGTTTCAAAAAATATAATTTTTTTATTTGGTTTAGAGTAAGGTAGGCTTGTTAACGTAGTGTTCTTTTCGCATGTTCCGAGATGTGCTTCCAAGATCTATTTTTTTTGTAGCATGTAGTTCTTTTAGCAAATTTGTCAGAACCCATCTGATTGTGGGGATCAGTTACTATATTGTGTTCTTTTCACATGTTAGTGGTGTACTAACCCAGTCCCCAAGTTTGAAACTTACCACTAAATCAGCCTTGCATTTTATTTTTCTGGCAAGATTTTATGTGTCTTTGACTGTATGTACAGTGTTCTTTAGAATTTCTCTTCCCAAGAACTGGCTTTTTTTTTTTTTTGCTTAATTTGATCTTTTCTTCTGGCAGATGCAATACAAGGCTACAAATTGGACAGTTAGTTAAAGATACTTGTGCCAAACTTGAACAAGTTAGTGAAACAGACCACCGCCTTGAAGTTAGTGTAAGTGTCCATCTTTTGCATGTGCTTTTGGTTTTGTTTATTTTACTGATTCCATGTTGGAGGTACTGTTACTTGGGCTTCCTCATGAACCAACATTAATCATGGAACATACAATTTTGTCAATGAGTTGTATTTTATCCAATTCGTTCATTTAGATTTTAAGTATAAACTTTTTCACCAATAAGCACTACATATTATGATCAGAAGATATAGAAGGCTTCAACAAACTGAACTTTTAATTACTGTTTTTTACAATGATATTATCATATACGACTTATTTTTTTTTCTCTTTTATACTTTTTCAAGGGCCTACATGCATAATAAAGAAAAAAACATAAGGTGAATTTATGCCTTAATAAACTCCACAATGTAATGCAGCCTTGTCATGTTCTACATATTCTAGACTTCTAGACTCTTATAAGTTTGAGCTGAAGTTGCAATTTATAAGCTTGAATTTCCTACCAGCAAAACCTCATAATTTAAATCTACTCACTGTTTTGTTTGAGATTGTCTTTTCTGAGAATATTGTGATAACCATAGTGGGTTGACATCAAGTCAGCAGTTTTTAAGAATACCAACCATTAGTCCTCTTCTATAGCTGATCCTTTGTTGTTGGTAAAGGGCACGAGAGAAGGCATGATTCATGTTAATGAATGCAAATCACATTGTTCTTCACAAATATCTTTCTTTTGCTTAAGCATTTAGTTGAACTGTAGGCAAACAAAAAAGTAGCTGATGCAAAACTTGCAAGGGATTTCCAACATATTCTGAAAGAGTTCAAGAATCTTCAAAGGCTTGCAGCTGAAAGAGAGACTGCATATATGCCATTGGTTCCCCAAGCAGTTCTTCCTTCAAGGTAACCTGCTATATTTGATTATTGATGTTGGATTTTGGGTTTGAATGGCTTCATGCTTTCTTAATCTCAATAGCATCGACAAAAGTGTCACATGTTGCTATTTTGCATCTCTTATATGCAACTTGCTTTATATGCGGAATTGCTTTGATGGATTTTAGACTTCCACATATTTTCCTTGGTATGGTTACTTTTGAGAGAACGAATATTTGGGGATTTTTTTGGATAAAAATTATTCTTTGGATTTCTGTTACTTCTGGAGCAACTGTTAGTCCTGTTCATTCCTAACCTTTAGAAATTCCTCTTGCTACACTTATAAAGGGGAAAAAGAAGTGGCTGGCTTGGTATTTGACTAGTGTATTAAATTATGATAATGAGCATGATGGATTGTTCATTATAGTTAACTTTTCTTATCTTAAACCCATGTGATTATTCAAATAAATTTTATGTTATCTCCATAAATTGGTACCTGATGTTATATCCTGGTTATTTTGTGTAGTTA